>NC_089515.1:54778536-54953536 GCF_036850995.1 Saccopteryx leptura | reverse complement strand
TGGCACGTCTCCACCGAGAAGTTCTTTCATCCACACAGTGGCTGCTTCTGCGGACGTGCTGAGGTGACACTAACGACCTCAGCGAAAGACGCACGAATGACCGTGCTGAGCAGCAGGTCTCGCTGGCTGGTGGTCCGGCAGGCGCGTCCCCTCACTCAGCTGAGCACAGGGAGAGGAAGCCCCTCTGAGTGTGTGTGTGTGTGGGGGGGAGTTTGTCCCCACCCCGTCACCGAGTCACCTCCCTCATCTTTCTCCTTGGCCCTGCGGGCGGTCGGCTGACTCATCACTGGCTTTTCCGATGGGTCACCAGGAGGCCCTCACGCGGTTGGCTCTCTCTTTCGTTTATTGGGAGGATCGTTCACAGGAAAATGACCAAGACTGTACGTGCATATGTGGCGTTCAGAATTCAGTGGAGACTGTGATGTTTCAAAGGGCTTTAATAAATCAATTCAGACACCCCAATAAATAACGGCTAACAGAAGATAATCTCTTGGAAAACAAAGGAGCAAAGAAACAAACAAAAAGGAGAAAGTTCAAGTGCCATGTTGCAAATCAGAGTGACCTGGATACCTTGGAATCCCCCTCCCTCCCTCCCTCCCTCCCTTCCTCCCTTCCTCCCTCCCTATTACCTTCCTTCACCCCCTCTTTTCTCCCTACCCAATCATTTCTGAGAATAATCGAAAATGATATATCATCCAATACCTACAACATCACCTCCTGATGCTTTTGTTTTTTTAGTTTAATTGAGACGAGTCCAGCAGACAAGAGCGAAATGCAGCGAGTCCTGTGTTTTCACCCAGCCCTGCCCCAGCTGCCCCGTCCGACGCCAGGCACCATCTAATTACACCCGCTGACTGAGAATTTTAGCAAGTATTTCCACAATGGTCGCACTTTTCATACCAGTAGAAGATGAGGCTTTTAGAAAGGAGCCCCGCTCCACACCAGATCATTACCTAGAATAAACACGTGTTGTTTTATTTATTTATTTATTTTTTTTTCATTTTTCTGAAGCTGGAAACAGGGAGAGACAGTCAGACAGACTCCCGCATGCGCCCGACCGGGATCCACCCGGCACGCCCACCAGGGGGCGATGCTCTGCCCATCCTGGGCGTCGCCATATTGCGACCAGAGCCACTCTAGCGCCTGGGGCAGAGGCCGAGGAGCCATCCCCAGCGCCCGGGCCATCTATGCTCCAATGGAGCCTTGGCTGCGGGAGGGGAAGAGAGAGACAGAGAGGAAAGCGCGGCGGAGGGGTGGAGAAGCAAATGGGCGCTTCTCCTGTGTGCCCTGGCCGGGAATCGAACCCGGGTCCTCCGCACGCTAGGCCGACGCTCTACCGCTGAGCCAACCGGCCAGGGCTAAACACGTGTTGTTTTCATGTCTTAGGAGGTCGCAAGGCCCTGGGCCGTCACCACCCGTTCCATATTCACAGAGTCCCCCTTTTGTGTCCAACGCACCAGCACCAACCTGAGGAAGGACCCACGGACATTTTGCCGTGTCCCCTTTAGTCATGAAAAAAAAAAATAAGACACTAAAATTTGGAAGTGACATTTTTCTCTATCACGTCATGACCACAAACAAGCAAGACTGGTTGTGGAGCGATGAACTCACATTTCATTCTCATGACCTAAAACAGACACGAGACGTGGTTTAAAAGGCAAAGATGGCCTGACCTGTGGTGGTGCAGTGGATAAAGCGTCAACCTGGAAACGCTGAGGTCGCCGGTTCAAAACCCTGGGCTTGCCTGGTCAAGGCACATATGGGAGTTGATGCTTCCTGCTCCTCCCCCTTCTCTCTCTCTCTCTCCCCCCCCTCTCTATAATGAATAAATAAAAAAATCTTTAAAAATACATAAATAAAGGCAAAGATGGATGTAGCCAATACGTTTTTCTTTCTCCCTTGAGAATCTGGGTTGTGAGACAAATTCTCCAGCAGCCACGGAGCGGACGGGGTAGGCTGAATGATTGACAGCCAGCAACATGCTCCACGTCCGCCCGCCCCACCCAGCAGTTCCCAGAACGCAATCCAGCCAGGCCCACCCAAAATACCCACAGGCACATCTGTCCGATGGGCGGTCCTGAAACAAGGGCCTCACAGACATCCTGGTGTGTCTAACGAGGCCTCCAGGGCTCTAGGCCAACCCAGCCTTTGTTGTTGCTGTTTGTTTTCCTCTTGTGTTTATTTGGGGAGCAACATGAGGCATCGGAGAAGAAGACAGCTCTTCCCCACTCCCACTCCCCCCCTCAAAAAATCAACAAACCGTGAGTGCCATGACACATGCCACCGAGGTTGTGTAGGAAGTCCCTGTGATGGGTCGGTCACATGAGGCCTCCTTCCATCCAGGTTTTAGCTGTACGGTACAATGGGCAGAGGAGCCGTGTGCCCTGCTTTCCTTCGGTGACTTGGGAATTCACGTTCAAGGAGCAGAAAAAAGATGTGTAAAACTAGTCACACTTGGCTGTCCACCAAGGCTGTACTATTTGAATACCCAACAAACTTTGAAAAGGTTTAAGGAGTTTGATAAGTTACAGTGTTTCTATATCGAACTTTCAAAAGGTTTAGAGCCCAGTAAGTTACAATGTCAAACTTTCAAAAGGTTTAGGGAGTCTGGAGTCCAATAAGTTACAGTGTCTCAATATCAAACTTTCAAAAGGTTTACAGAGTCCCATAAGTTACAGTAGGGGTCCCCAAACTACAGCCAGCGGGCCTCATGCGGCCCCTGAGGCCATTTATCCGGCCCCCGCTGCACTTCCGGAAGGGGCATTGGTGGTCAGTGAGAGGAGCATAGTTCCCATTGAAATACTGGTCAGTTTGTTGATTTAAATTTACTTGTTCTTTATTTTAAATATTGTATTTGTTCCCGTTTTGTGTTTTTTTACTTTAAAATAAGATATGTGCAGTGTGCATAGGGATTTGTTCATAGTTGTTTTTTTTTATAGTCCGGCCCTCCAACGGTCTGAGGGACAGTGAACTGGCCCCCTGTGTAAAAAGTTTGGGGACCCCTGAGTTACAGTGTCATGATATCGTGAGCAAGGGCCCAGTACCCCAGTACCTAGCAAAGCTCTTGAGGAGACTAAGGCACAAATCTGCAATAAAACTGGAGTTCTTCCCTCCATTTCTAGGTTATTGAAGCCTCATTTTTCTTACGCACGTTCTAAAGAAGGAATCGCACCCCTAGAATCTTCTTTCTCTAAAAAAAAAGAAGTGCGCAAAGATTTCATCTCATATTTTGTTCTTACCACATTCCGGGATGGAGGAGGGTGTGTGTGTGTGTGGGGTGGGGAGGATGAGAGAGAGTCAAATGAATTCTCGTACGAATGTAACAGTTGCAAGGACGTGGGGATAATTTATTGGAAGTAAGACTAACTGTTCTCACTTCAGGCTAATAAGAAAGAAATAATCTCTTCGGGAATAGAAAGGTCATGTCTTGAGCCAAGTATACAAATCAACCCCCAGCCTGGCACTGGCTTGCCGGCGTCACGTAAAACATGGGGACATGGTGTCAACCAGGCGGGGAGACTTTTGTGGGCGACCACAAGCCCAGGGCACGGGCACGGGGTTGAGCGCTTTGACCTCTGATGTTGAGGAGGAATGCTACAAGACTCCCGTCCCCATGCATAGGATCGTGTCACCGATGGCACAAGAGTCCTGGCCAGTCTAAAGACCGTGTCACACTCCAGCGCCATCCAGTCCCCTGGGGTCCCAGCTCCCCAGCCTTCTCCTTTCTCTCTAAGCATTCTTCCTTCTTTTCTTCCGCTCTATCCCTCCTCCCTTCCTTTCCTTCTTTCTCTAGAGTTCCTTCTCACCACTCGTTAGATAGATGGCACCTTCTCGGTCGAGGCTGAGCCCCCTAAAACTCTCATGCGCCGTTCCCACTGTGCCCTGCTTTCTCCTTCCTCCCACGGTCTTTGAGTTTCTCTCTCATCCCTTGGTTCCCCTCCCCCCCCCCCATTTTCTCCTTCATCTTCTAGATGAGTTTTTATGAGAACACAGGACGAGGGGATGTCCCTAATAGGGGAGAAAGGGGCACATGAAGAAGGGCAAAGAGGAGAACAAAGAAGAAAGAAGCCAGGATAATAGCCAAATCCCCCCAAAAATAGGCAGCCCCAGGAAGCCCACGGCTCATAGGGGGTCACTTCCACGATCTCCATGCCTCTGTGTCCAGGCTGCCATCTCCGCGGGGCTGGGAGACGCATGGAACGGGAGGAGAGATTAGAAGTGACCCTTGGTTTCCGAGGGAAGAAGATGAAGAAAGTACCCAATCACGGGCTGTTGAAATGACGATACATTACGACAAAGAAATCACAAAGAATAATGTGACTTTTCTGCCCAGGGTCGTGTGTGTGTGTGTGTGTGTGTGTGTGTGTGTGTGTGTGTGTTGTCCAAGGGGCTACAACCTAGAACTTACTGATTCTCTCTAACAGTTCACTGCAAACCAGTCCACGGTTAAAGAGAATGTAACTGTCAAAAAATGGGGGCTGCAAATGACCCACGAGATCATTCTGTGCCAACCTCCAGCCCTCACGGTGGAAGGTGTCCTGTGCTGCCAGTGCCGTATTTACTGGTGGCCTCACACCCCAAGTTAGCTCCACCGCCTTCCACACATGGATTCATATCCTCTGCAGAAGGCCCGGGAAAAGTAGGGGGCGTGGGCTGTCTGACCAGGGAGGCCTTTGCTGGACTCTACCGGACGGAGTCTGAGAATGCACCCCTGAAACTGCCCAACATGCAGTGAACTTGCAGGAAGGGCTGACAGACGTGATAAATTCAAATGCAGGACGTCAAAGAGAGGTGACTCAAAACAGCACAGGCTTCAAACACGTTCCCAGCCAAACCCACACACATTTTTAAGCATCCTTGTGGCATTTAAGACTTTGCATGGGAAATACCATCCCAAAGTTTGGATTATTTCTTTTAACCATTGACTTGGGGGAAATGCTTCTGAGAAATACATTCTCTTCCTTTAGTAGGAGAGGTAACAGTCTATTGTAAAGTGTAAGCATTTCTTTTTTTGTTTTGTTTTTGTTTATTCCCCCCCCCCCGCCTTCTTTTCTAAGTGAGAGGAGGGGAGATGGAGAGACAGACTCCTGCATGGGCTCTGATTGGGATCCACCCGGCAACCCCCATCTGGGGCCGTGCTCACCACTGAGCTATTTTTAGCACCTGAGGCGGAGGCTCCACAGAGCCATCCTCAGTGCCCAGGGCCGATACGTTTGAACCAATCAAGCCATGTCTGTGGGAAGGAAAGAGAGAGAGACAGAGAGAAGGGGGAGGGGGAGGGGTGGAGAAGCAGATGGGCGCCTCCTCTGTGTGCCCCGACTGGGAACTAAACCTGGGACATTCACACGCTGAGCCAACACTCTATCTACCACTGAGCCAACTGGCCAGGGCCAGCATTTCTTTAATATAATTAAAATAATGTGATTTTCCTTTGGAATCCTCAGAAAGGAGCAACCCTTACACCACGTGTGCTTTTTCCAAATGCACCCCGCCACGGGGCTCCCGCCTGAGAACACAGACTGCGGGAAGGGGGCCTTCCACCACCACGACACGCTCAACCTGAGCACCAGGCCGGCGTCCCCTCCGTGCAGGAAGCAGCCCATCCGCCTCTGCGTTTCCACGTGGCCCCTAGCTGCCCACCACGTCCTCCTCCGACCCTGCAGGGACGTGGGACCTCCGCTAAGACAGAAAACAGAGGGTCTGCACGTCGGCTGGTGGCCACTCTCACCCTGGGACTCCCCCCTTCCCCTGGCTTCTCCCCCCCCCCCCGCCCCGAGTTTCAAAGGGTGCAGGCGAGTCAACAGTCAAGGGTGTTGTTTCCCTTGGGTCTCCACGAGACGGGAATCTCATCCCCCGGTATAAACACTGTTCCGGTACCTGACTTGATACATCATACAAACCCTGGCTAAAGGGAACGGCTCCAAAATATGGGCTCCCTGAGGGCGGAGCCAACATGCTCTCCTCCCATTGGCATATATATATGCCAATCAGAGCACATGCAGGAGTCTGTCTCTCCGTGAAATATATATATTTCATTTTGGTTTCAATTTATTAGTTTAGGAGAGAGAGAGAAACACTGATTTGTTGATCCACTTATGTATGCAGTTACTGCTTGATTCTTGTATGTGCCCTGACCGGGGATCGAACCGTGACCTTGGCACCTGGGGACAACACTCCAACCAACTGGGCTACCCAGCCAGGGCTCCACTGGTATCTTTTTTTTTTTTTTTTTTTTGTATTTTTCTGAAGCTGGAAACCGGGAGACAGTCAGACAGACTCCCGCATGCGCCCGACCGGGTTCCACCCGGCACGCCCACCAGGGGTGACGCTCTGCCCACCAGGAGGCGATGCTCTGCCCCTCCGGGGCGTCGCTCTGTTGCTACCAGAGCCATTCTAGCGCCTGGGGCAGAGGCCAAGGAGCCATCCCCAGCGCCCGGGTCATCTTTGCTCCAACGGAGCCTTGGCTGTAGGAGGGGAAGAGAGAGACAGAGAGGAAGGAGGGGGGGGGTGGAGAAGCAAATGGGCACTTCTCCTATGTGCCCTGGCTGGGAATCGAACCCGGGACTTCTGCACGCCAGGCCGACGCTCTACCACTGAGCCAACCAGCCAGGGCTCCACTGGCATCTTCACATCCACTGTTTCTCAACCAGGCAGGTTTTGGGTCTTGACCAAGGGACGTGCCATCCAACGCTTCATTTTTTTTCCCCTGTTGAGTCACTGGTACAGGAAGAGACTCAGAAGTCCTCTGGCATTGCCACCCCCCCCCCTCACCTTTGCACGGCCCCGGAGCCCCCGCTCGGCCACTAAGGCAAGCTGCTATGAACCACACCCGGCGAAGGGGCCGGGACAGCCTCCGTGCCACCTGCAGAAAGGACAGAGGCCGAGCAGGCCACCAGGCCAGCCTCCCCGACAGCCAGCGACGCGTCAGCCGGTGCCGTCGCCGAAGGGGACGCTGACAGATGGGCAGGCGTGAGCAATGTCGTTAGCTCACGGGCCCCCGGGGATCAGGAACCGGAGAACACGCAGAAGGGGGTGCCCGTAGGCTGCACAGAGGTGAGGGCTGTGCATATTCTGACTAATTTGAAAAAAGAAAAAAGAAAAGGATTGATTCTCCATTTCATGTTCTCCCATTTCTTTGGCCATCCAGAGTGGAATCTGTTAGAATCCAATGGTCTGCGAGTCATAGTTATGAAGCATCTCTAGGGGACTCTTGGCTGAACATAAAAACATAGCCATGAGGCCCTGGCCGGTTGGCTCAGTGGTAGAGCATCGGCCTGGCGTGCAGGAGTCCTGGGTTCAATTCCCGGCCAGGGCACACAGGAGAAGCGCCCATCTGCTTCTCCACCCCTCTCCCTCTCCTTCCTCTCTGTCTCTCTCTTCCCCTCCCACAGCTGAGGCTCCACTGGAGCAAAAGATGGTGCTGGGGATGGCTCTGTGGCCTCTGCCCCAGGCGCTAGAGTGGCTCTGGTCGCGACAGAGTGACGCCCCGGATGGGCAGAGCATCGCCCCTTGGTGGGCATGCCGGGTGGATCCCGGTCAGGCGCATGCGGGAGTCTGTCTGACTGCCTCCCCGTTTCCAGCTTCAGGAAAAAAAAAGAAAAGAAAAGCATAGCCATGAGAGACCCAGCACAAGAAAGAGGAGAAGAGAGCCTTATCTAAAAGGATAAAAACTGGCCCTGGCCGGTTGGCTTAGTAGTAGAGTGTCGGCCTGGCGTGCAGGAGTCCTGGGTTCGATTTCTAGCCAGGGCACACAGGAGAAGCACCCATCTGCTTCTCCACTCCTCCCCCTCTCCTTCCTCTCTGTCTCTCTCTTCCCCTCCTGCAGCCAAGGCTCCATTGGAGCAAAGTTGGCCCGGGTGCTGGGGATGGCTCCATGGCCTCTGCCTCAGGCGCTAGAGTGGCTCTGGTCGTGACAGAGCAATGTCCCGGAGGGGCAGAGCATCGCCCCCTGGTGGGCGTGCCGGGTGGATCCCGGGCGGGCACACGTGGGAGTCTGTCTGCCTCCTCGTTTCCAACTTCAGAAAAATACTAAATAAATAAATAAATAAATAAATAAAAGGATAAAGACAGAATAGTGTAAAATGAAAAAAAAAAGTATGTTCAAGAGAAAAGAAGCAAAGCAGATGCAGAATGACGAGTGAAGAGAAGAGAAAGATGAGGGGAGGGCTTATGGGGGACGAAACATATCTGTGAGGCTTAATTTTTATTGATTGATTGATTGATAGATAGAGACAGAGAGAGGCACGGAGAGGGAGAGGAAGGGGAAGGGGAAGGGAAGCATTGGTTGTTCCAATCAGTTGTACACTCACTGGCTGCTCCCTGTCTGTGCCCCAACTGAGGACTGAACCTGCAACCTTGTCGTTTCGGAACAACGCTCTTAACCGAATGAGCTCACCAGCCAGCCAGGGTCCAGCTTCCCTCGTTCAAGGTCACAGCTGCCCTTCCGCTCTATCAGCCAAAGGTTCCCACTTAGCGTACGTTCAGGAGGTGCCTACTGACTCTTCCTACACCCTCGTTGTTCCCAACTTCACCTGTTCAAAGATGAGTTTGGAGGACCAGGGGAGAGAAAATGGCCGACACAGGACATCTGATTCGACAGCCACCACGAGAAAGACACAACACTTACTTTTGAGCGAGCCGTACTGTGCTTCTCGCCGCGTAATATAATTGCTAAATTCAGATGCCACCGCCAACATTTTAATAAAGCTACGAGAAAGATGTCGTTCTTCACCCAGCATGATGAGTGTTTGAGTTCATATTGGGCTAATGTAGCAACACAGTAAGTGTGGGGGGTAGGGGTGTGTGGGGGGAACATACTCAAAAGTCTGCAGAGAATCAGAAATACAAATATTCAAAGGAATATCTGTCAGGGTTGGAAAACAACTTCCAAGCTTATTTCCACCAGAAGGAGATTTATTGAGCATGAGGTAAAGGCACTCTTATAAGATCTTGTCTCAAAAACGGAGAAAAATTAAACCTCAAACGAGCAATGCTTCCGGTCTGGACAAATCAATATGAAAAGCGAGACCCGATCAGGTTAAACCGGGTCCTAGAATAAAGCTGTTTATTCTAGGTTATAGCTGGTTATACAAGAATATTTACCAAAAAAGACAAAACAGCAAGCAGCCCACGAGCCAACGTTCAACATCGTCCAGCATCCAAACGGGAATCCCCACGTGTGAGGAGCAAAGCCGCACCACCTACAGTGAGGAGACAGGTCCCTGGATCCAAGGAAGACAGACCCCAGCACTTCCAGAAGCACCAGGGTTAACAGAAAAGATATATAAAGAGTTCTCACAATTCTATTGTCCGTACTCAGAAGTTAACCGGAGAGACGAAGGTTTAAAAAAAAAAAAAAAAAGAAAGAAAAGATGGAACTTCTAGAAATGAAAACCACACTGACTGAGGGGAAAAGAGAATGAGAATTTCTGCTGACGGGACAACGTGGGAGAAGAGATGAGAGAATCTGAGGATGCAGCCACAGAAACGACCCAAAATAAAGTGCAGAGAAAAAAGGGGGAAAAATAGGTAATACAACATGTCTAATTTTAGAAAAGAAGTTTTCAAATAAGTGACCTTAGTGTCTACCTTAAAAAAACTGGGGAGGCCCTGGCCGGTTGGCTCAGTGGTAGAGCGTCAGCCTGGCGTGCGGGGGACCCGGGTTCAATTCCCGGCCAGGGCACACAGGAGAAGCGCCCATCTGCTTCTCCACCCCTCCCCCTCTCCTTCCTCTCTGTCTCTCTCTTCCCCTCCCGCAGCCAGGGCTCCATTGGAGCAAAGATGGCCCGGGCGCTGGGGATGGCTCCTTGGCCTCTGCCCCAGGCGCTAGAGTGGCTCTGGTCGCAACAGAGCGAGCCCCAGAGGGGCAGAGCATCGCCCCCTGGTGGGCAGAGCGTCGCCCCTGGTGGGCGTGTCGGGTGGATCCCGGTCGGGCGCATGCGGGAGTCTGTCTGACTGTCTCTCCCCATTTTCAGCTTCAGAAAAATACAAAAAAAAAAAAAAAATGTTTAAAAAAAAAAAAAACTGGGGAGGAAAAAATCAAACAGGTCTGGGCTAGATAGTTCAGTTGGTTAGCGTCTGATCCCAATAAGCCCAGGTTGCAAATTCGAGCCCTGGTCGGGGCACATACAAGAATCAAGCAATGAATGCATGAATAAATGGAATAACAAATTGATGTTTCTCTCCGTCTCTGTCTCTCTATTTCTCTCTCTCTCTCCCTCCCTCTCTAAAATCAAGTAATAAAATAAAAAAAAACCCAATAATATCTACAAAAACGCTACTAGAACGAATAAGTGAGTTTAACAAGATTGCAAAATGTTAAGATCAATACACAAAAACCAGCTTGATTTCTATATACGAGCCACAATCAATTGGAAATTGTAATTAAAAAAAAATCTCCATTAATAACAGCACCCAAAAATAAGAACCAGAGATGAACCCGACAAAAGGTTTTGCGCAACGGACGCCACCAAACATTGCTGAAAGACTATTTATTTTTTAACTGAATTTATTGAGGTGACGGGTTAACAAAACCATATTGGTTCCAGGTGCACAATTCTACAACCTATCTTTTGTACATTGTATTGTGTGTTTACCACCCCTCCAAATTTTGCTGAAATTTTTTAAAAGATTAAAAAATAAATAGATAGATATTCCAAATTCATAGGTTGGGAAAACTCATTCTTGCTACATGTCAATTCTCCCCAAAGTGATCTGTCTGCTCAAAGTAATTCTATCAAAACTCAGCATTTTTGTAGAAACTTACAAATATATATACTTAACAGTCACACAGAAATGGCATAACCAAAGCTTTAAAAAAAAATTAAAAAAGGATAAAGTCAGAAGACAGAACTTCATCAAAGTAAAAAAACTTTTTGAGAAAATTTTGAAAGATACTGTTATACAGTTAAAAAGCAATAAAAAGGGGGCGGGGACCATAGACTGGGAGAAGATATAGGCGAAGCTTGTAACTGATGAAGAAGGTATACCCAAAATATATAAGGCACTCACCAAACTCAACAACAAATAACCCAAGAAAACAATGGGCCAAAGATTTGAAACACACGCTTCCCCAAGAAGATCATATCCAACAAATGGATGTTCAACATCCTTTGTCACGAGGGACATGCAGATTAGAACCGTGGCAATCTATTAGAATGGCGAACGTTATTTTTTTTAATTGCATTTATTGGGGTGACCTTGGTTAATAGAATTATACAGTTTTCAGGTGTACAATTCTACGATACACCATTTGTACGCTGCCTTGCGTGTTCACCACCTCAAGTCACGTCTCTCTCCGTCACCATCCATCCCTCTTCTACCCTTCTCCCCCTCCCCCTACCTCCCCTTTCCTCCTGCAACCCCCCACACTGTTGTCTAACATTAAAACGATTCACAGTATCAAATGTTGCCAGGGTTACTGAGGAGCAGAATCACACTGTTGATGGGAACACAAAACAGTGCAGACCCTCCCCGCCCCCGGGGAAACATTCCGGCTCTGTCGGAAGTTAGACACACAGCATCCACAGCCTCCCGCCGCCACGCTCCTCGACATCTGCCCCAGAGAAATGAAAGCAGAGGTCCCCCACAAAGACCTGGGCATGAATGTTCAATGGAGCCTTTTTTTTAATCTAACAGCCAAACCGGGAAAGAGCCCAAATGGCCATCGACAGGTGACGGGACGCACCAGCTTGGTATCCCCGGACAAAGGCATGCCAGTCACTGGTAACACGGAAGGCACTATGGACACACGCTCTAACACGGCTACATCTCAGAAACCTCGCCGAGTGGTAACAGCCCGGACAAGCGAGAGAGAGCGCACACTAAATGAATCAAGGAGCATGGGTTCTAGAAAACTGGATGGGTGCAGACAGAGCATGGCGTGGGCGTGGGGGTGGGGGTGGGGGAGGAAGGGGTTACCAAGGAAACCAAAGGAACAGTTGGGGGGGGGTGATGGGCATGTTGGCTTCTTTGACTGTGGTGATGCTGCGACAAGGACATGCAAGTCAGAACTTGTTACATGATACCAGTTAAAAGATGTGCGGTTTTTGATGGTCAGTTAGATTCCCCAAAGTGTTGCAAAACACACACAAAATAATAATAATAATAATAATAATAATAAGAGAGGCAGAGAGAGAAAAAGCACTTGGTTTCCTCACGATAAAAAAATACCTTAAACAAAAAAAAGCAAGCAAAGAATGTCCCGCTGCACTCAAATGTGAGTGTACTCCCACCAAGAGGACTTCAGGTGGTCCCTAGGGCTCCACCCACCTGCAAACCTCCCGGGGGAGGGGAGGGCCCCAGCTCAAAAAAATAAGTGAGCCCCGCTGCCCCCTGAAGAAGCATGCCCCGTGTGGGTAAAAGCAATTCAGACAGGAGGAATCTAGCTTCCTCCTCGGGACCTTCCTCTGAGAGAGGTCTGTGCACGTCCCAGTGCCTCACGAAAGCCCGACGGCCTTCCTAGGAGAGCCGTGCTCGGCTGTGGTTCCTCCAGAAGCCGGATAAACATTCACCGAGGGCTTTTTGTTTTGTACCATTCCTTTTCGGGCGACGGCAGGTGTGGTTGGGGAGCATGTCCCTCCCTCCTCCCTCCAAGCATGCATTTAACTGGTATGACGCACAAAGAAATGCACTAAAACCCAGAGAGGAGGAAAAATGATTTGCTCCCTTTTCCTGGGGAACAACAGCTGTGTTCTTTTTTTTTTTTTTCTTTTCAAAAAAAGCACAATCCAAATGAAAACAAGTAGAAAATACGAGGAAAGGCACAGAGAAAGCAGAGGTCAGTATCAAGTGCCAAGTAAGAGGGACGAGGGAGGCGATCCCATCGACAGAATCGTGTCCGTTTCATTCAATTATTTGCACAAAGGCTCTCGAAACCAGTATTTACTCCATCCGTGTCTACAGGTCTCTCTGCATGACACAAAACAGGGTTCCCAGCCTCCCTCCGCCTCCCGGGCTCACAGTGCACAGGGGAAGAGGAAGGCAGGGTCACGTTCAGTTGGGAATCGGGGCTGGCATTGGAAGAGCACGGCTCAAGCACCAGCTCCGTGCCGAGCAACGTGTTCCCTGCTGAAAAGTCCGAGAGGTAAGAGAATGTGACCTCCTCGAGGCACTCAGACCACCAAGGAGAAAGCCGCGCAGAGATACGTGTCTGTGCACACACGTGATACATATGTGAACAGACAGGCACCAGCTGCCAGGGGTAGGGGGGGTGAGGGGGGAGGTGTCACAGAAGGAGACACCTACAGAAGCCGAAGACACTTCCCCTCCTGGAGGAGATGTCTTTCCCGGAAAGCTGCAACCAGGTTCCTATCAGCGGAGTCAGGACAGGTGTGACTCTGGCAGGTGGGTTGTAAGGAAGTCGCCCAGATCCACAGGAAGAGGAATGTCGTCCTGTCAGCTGGGAGGCCGGTGGCAAGGTCCAAAGCGGGGGGGGGGGGGGGGGGGGGGACGACACCAGTTGGGCAGCGGCCACGAAGACCCAGAGAAGCGACGGCACGATGCTGCATTGAAACCGAGGCGTTCAGAACGGGGAGCAGATGGGGACTGAGGTATCCAGGATACTGAGTCCTCAGAGACGGCGGCTAATTATAGGTTCAGGCCGGGGGAGCACGGTGCGGGTGTTGAGGATGAACCCGGGCTGGCTGCAGACGACAACGGAAAGGGTGGGCACGGGGGTTTCATTCATCATCTCGTTCATTTCAGGGGGCGCACGCCTGGCTGGAGACAGCGTCTCTGGACGCTTCCGACACAGCCAGGCGGGTCGGAACGCACTTCTCCACGGCAGGTCATCACGAGG
This sequence comes from Saccopteryx leptura, assembly GCF_036850995.1. Taxonomy (NCBI): domain Eukaryota; kingdom Metazoa; phylum Chordata; class Mammalia; order Chiroptera; family Emballonuridae; genus Saccopteryx; species Saccopteryx leptura. The sequence continues at coordinate 54,939,738 of NC_089515.1, read as the reverse complement.
GTGCAGGGCCACCAACAAAGGTTTTGTCAGAGGCTGCACAGGCATCTCGTCGGAGGCGATGTGCACACCGTTCCCTCGGCTTCGGTGATCTGGGGCACTCTGCGCATCAAGTATGCAGACGGTTTTATGCCATGTGACTGACCGGGCAGGGTTTTGGCATCAAGAGGGGCTGGGAGTCCTGGAAGGGGAGAGAGAAAGAAGGAGCCTGGAAGTTGAGACGACGCATAACCAGATGAGAACCTCCCGGAAAAGTCTGTCACTACCAGTTTCCTGAAGAGGGTAGTGTGCTTCCAGAATTTTCATCTGAATGACGAGGAAGATGGATTGTCCCACTTGATAGGTAGCCGCGAGAAGTGTCTCCCGTCCCAGATGGCTCCCTTAGAAATGAGGACACAGAGACAGAGGGCGGACAAAAGCATTCTCCTTCTTGACCGCAAGTAGGCAGTACCTCAAAAGAATAAAAACTCGCTCAGTGGTAGAGCATCGGCCTAGCATTCAGGAGTCCCGGGTTTGATTCCCGGCCAGGGCACATAGGAGAGGCGCCCATCTGCTTCTCCACCCTTCCCCCTCTCCTTCCTCTCTGTCTCTCTCTTCCCCTCCCGCAGCCAAGGCTCCACTGGAGCAAAGTTGGCCCAGGCGCTGAGGATGGTTCCATGGCCTCCACCTCAGGTGCTAGAATGGCTCTAGTAGCAACAGAGCGACGCCCCAGATGGGCAGAGCATCGCCCCCTGGTGGGCATGCCGGGTGGATCCCGGTCAGGCACATGCGGGAGTCTGTCTGACTGCCTCCAGTTTCCAGCTTCGGAAAAATGCAAAAAATAAATAAATAAAAACTCAACGAGGAGGACAAAGAAGGGAGAGTGTCCACAGCGACAAGTCCTAGTGTCCACAGAACGACTATATCTAGAGTGCCATCCCAACATTGGCTTGCTGTGGGAGGCAGACGAGAATATACTGACAGGGACCTCTGACCTAGAAGGACACCCTAACACATGCCAACAAGGTGACCAGCGAGAATGCACGGTCGTCCCATCACAGCCCTCGGAACGTGGCCGAGGAGGACAGGCAGAATGTTCAGATGCATGAGCTTGGACATGACCTCTCCAAGCCTCAGCTGCTGCCTGTTATGTCCGAATGCCTCTCGTCGTGCTGATGAAATAAGAGGAGCCATGCAGACTGCTGAGCCCAGTGATCAAAACTGGACAACCCCCCCCCCCCCCCAGGAGCCGCCTGTCCTCACTGCAGTCACTGTTGTGAGTGTTGGTGCCACCTGGGTTTGGAGTCCACTCACCGGGGCTGTCTCTGGTTCACCAGAGAAGTCTGATAAACGTTTGCCAAAAAAACCAACAGGAGCCCGTGTAGAACACGGAGTCTTCGGAGGACAACCAAGAACAGAGAATTGGAACCACCACCTGCCTCAGCGGGAAGGGGAAACAGATCCCAGAAAAAGCAACATGCAGCAACAACAACAACAAAGACAGAATGACACAGCAGTTGGGTATAAAACATCGAGCGCTGGTTCAAGATACACGAGCTGAGGGTGCGTCTAGGAGAAAGCAGGAGCGATGGAAGAAGGGTGGGGAAGGCTGCTGAGGACCAGCTTCAGGCAAGGCGAGAGGAGTCCCAGGTGGCCCGGGGAGAGGGGGTCCCCCGCCCCCACAGGACCAGCAACCTCCGCTCAGCATGGTCGTCCTGGAGGAAGGCAGGACGCCATGGCGGAGGTGAGGCTGGGAGGGGAGACTGGGAAGGTCTAAGGAAGGGCAGAAAAAACAACTGTCTGAAGCCACCACATCTGGCTGCCACACCGGTTTTGAGGGTGGAAGGTTCTCAGATGTCTTTCTAGGATCCAAGTAGGGAACAGGGCGGCAGATCAGAGGGTTCCAGAGATTTATCCCCCCCCCCCCAGCTGCTGCGTGTGGGATGTGCCAGAGGCAAGAAGACCCACTCGATGTAATAAGATTCTTGCAAAGGCCCTGGCCGGTTGGCTCAGTGGTAGAGCGTTGGCCTACCGTGTGGAAGTCCCAGGTTCGATTCCCGGCCAGGGCACACAGGAGAAGCGCCCATCTGCTTCTCCACCCCTCCCCCTCTCCTTCCTCTCTGTCTCTCTCTTCCCCTCCTGCAGCCGAGGCTCCATTGGAGCAAAGTTGGCCCAGGTGCTGAGGATGGCTCTGTGGCCTCTGCCTCAGGCACTAGAATGGCTCCAGTTGCAGCAGAGCAATGGCCCAGATGGGCAGAGCATCACCCCCTGGTGGGCATGCCAGGTGGATCCCAGTCCAGCACATGTAGGAGTCTGTCTGACTGCCCCCCCCCCCCACTGCTTCTCACTTCCGGAAAAATACAAAAAAAGAAAAAAAAAAGATTGTCACAAAGAGGCTACTTTATGACCATGGCCCTTTTGTGTCAAGGCGGAGAAGCTAGGAGGATGTAACTTCGCATGGGTAATTACTCTGGACACATTGTGGAATAATAACTCCTTACTAACTGAATTCTCTCACCCGTCCTGGGCACGGAACATATGTCCCTGAAATAAAAAACACAGTAGCATGCTAGAAAATAAGTGTACACGGGCTCAGAGCCGGGCTCTGGTCCTGGGAGAGCGCACGACACCCCCAACGGTGCGTGGACTCCTCTGTCTCTGCTGCGTTTGGATCGTGCAGAGCGGGATCCTTTCTCAGGAAAACGACCGAGACCGCCCGCAGCCTGGCGTACAAGCCTGCTTCACTGCCAGTTACTTACTGGACGGAATGTGACCTTGGCATGCCAGAGGTTTCTCGACAAGGTCCAGACTGACAGCCACGGAAAAGCAAAACGCCCAGAGAGGAACACCCTGGGCAAGGACACCTAGCCCGCTGGGGAACACGGGGCAGGAAACAGGGCATGGATGGGTTCCCCCACCCCACCCCACCCCACCCCACCCCACCCCTCCCCATCTCCTCAAGGAAACCCCACCCGGCTCAGGCCACCCACGACGCTGCAGTACCTCCCTGTCCTGGGAAGAAAACAAGGACGGGTCACTCTCGACTGTAAGACTGAGACTGATTTTTCTCCCGGGGCCAGAGGGGACAAAATGCTAACTGGCTTTGGACACATGGTGCCCCCCGGCGGGCGGGCGGAGCCTCTTCCCCAGAGGGAGGTGTGTGTGGAGGGGAGCCCACGGGGACAGAGGTCGCAAGCAAGCGCGACCTCAGGGACAAAAGGGAGCACCCTCAGCGGAGCAGATAGTAAGATGGTGACCCGATGGCACTCACGCCTCCAGGCCAGTTGCTCCGCTGCCTCCAGGTCCCCCCTCCCAGGTATGGCTCCCGCCCGCACCTCCATGGTCCGGGTGGCACAGGGCCAGCACGAGTCCCCCACCCAACCGCCGAGTCACCTCCCTCACGTCTCTGTGGCACGCAGCACGGAGCTGGGCGGGGGCCAAGCCCCGGGACACGTCCGTCTGCCGTGCGGGCGAAGGAGCCCTTGCAGAGCAGAGGGACACCCCTGTTTCTTGTGGGCTGTGCTGGGACGTCCCATCCATACAGTTATGGGGACACTGAGGTTGGAACCCTCCCGCAAAGTCTGAGATGCGCCTGGTTCCAACACCACACTTGTAATCAAGGCACAACACCGTTGTAGGAACATCCCCACACGGTGACTCAAGCCGCGGTCGGTAGTGACCAAATCGTTAATATTCAAGCACACCCCCCCCCCCCCCCGGGACTTGAAGACATGCAGTTTTGCACCATCGGCCCGTGGGGGAGGGAAGCCGACACCCCTTCCGCCTCCAATGGCTGAGGGCGCCGGAGGACACAGGTGTGTGCCCCCCTCACTCTCGCCCTCAGCCTGTGCACAACACCTGCTCTGCATCTCCTGGTACCGAGGGCAGCGTCTCCCTCACTAAAGGCGCCGGGCGACCAGCCGGGACACAGCTAGCTCAGCTCCGGAAGGTTGGCTCCGATTATGAACTTAACGAACCAGTTCATGAACGCCAGGACCGCGGGAATGACAGGGGACCGGGTTAAAAGCAAAAATAAACAACAGCACCCATAGTTGATGCCACGACCCACACCTACGATTAGACACTGTGTGGCCTGTCGCTGACATCCCCGGCCATCCATCGTGACGGACGTCCTGACCATCAGATCTACGCTCCGGTGACGCACGGGGCAGAACCGGGGGTGTGAAAAGGACAGAGAGGGGGTGAGACAGGAAGCCGCGTGCTGGCAGGTAGGCACTCATGTCAGAGTATTAAGGACCCAGAAAAAACCACTTTTTTAAAAAAACACTGACAACTGTCCAATCTCTCCTCCCGCCCCCGATAAAAAAGATATCAGGTTTTACTTAAACCACCACTTTTTTTTATCTCAGGAATATCAACCGAGAGGTCCGATTCATGCATTTTTACACGATTCCATTTTAAACTCTCGGTCCACACGTCCAGACAGCTACTATGGACACCGTCCCAGGGAACTTTTCCAATTAACTCCAAAAGGAAGAAAGAGAGTCCTCAACTGGGAAGTTTGCAAGAGAAGTTAGAGGAAAAAAAACTAGGAGAGAGATCAGGCCTAGAAATGGCAACACAAACACGGTACAGTCGATGAGGCCGGTGGTGCAGATACGCCAACAATTCCATGGGCTTTCTCCCGTCACCAGCGTTCTAAGGACTTCAGGGGCTTTTTGTTGTTGTTTCTTATCTAAGTGAAAAGTGGGGAGGCAGACAGACAGACTCCCGCATGCACCCGACCGGGATCCACCCAGCACGCAAACCAGGGGGCGATGCTCTGCCCATCCAGGGCGTTGCTCTGTCGCAACCAGAGCCACTCTAGCGCCTGAGGCAGAGGCCATGGAGCCATCCTCAGCGCCCGGGCCAACTTTGCTCCAATGGAGCCTCAGCTGTGGGAGGGGAAGAGAGAGACAGAGAGAAAGGAGAGGAGGAAGAGTGGAGAAGCAGATGGGTGCTTCTCCTGTGTGCCCTGGCTGGGAATCGAACCTGGGACTTCCACACGCTGGGCCAATGCTCTACCGCTGATCTAGCCGGCCAGGACCCAAGGACTTCAGTTTGATCAGCGTCAGATGCATTAGCCAAACGTGGGATTCAAACCAGACCTGGGGCGGAGAGCACAGCAACAGTGCAAATGTGAGCAAACACTTCATTCTGCAAGACCTGCATTCAACTTAACACCCCCTCCCCCCCCTCAGAGGCGCTGAGATGTTGAGGCCGTCTGGGAACACATGGGCAGTCTATGTGATGCCTGGGGTGCTATCAGGACTCAGAAGGTAGGGCAAGGGAAGCCAGTCCCCCTGAAATGGGCCAGAGATCCCACCTCCTCAATGCCGGCCCCCTGCCTGGGCATCTGATGGCTCGGGCTTCTCGCGACTCATCTGAGACACCAAATGTGTGTGTGTGTGTGTGTGTGTGTGTGTGTACACACACACACATATATATATCCCAACTAGTAGGTCTCACCTGCACCCTGAGTGTTCTTGGAGGATTTGGTAGATCTAGAAACTCTGTGGGGACACCTGAGCCTTTCTCAGCAGTTCCATGAACCCGGCTGCCAGTCTCAGGGGACCCACCCCAAGCCCTACCTTCTCCATCATTCTAGGAAAAGAATTCTGCATGCTTCAAACTGGAATACAACCTTTCCTCATTTTTTTTATTTTTTTTATTTTTCTGAAGCTAGAAACAGGGAGAGACAGTCAGACAGACTCCCACATGTGCCCGACCGGGATCCACCCGGCACGCCCACCAGGGGGCGATGCTCTGCCCCTCCAGGGCGTCGCTCTGCTGCGACCAGAGCCACTCTAGCGCCTGGGGCAGAGGCCAAGGAGCCATCCCCAGCGCCCGGGCCATCTTTGCTCCAGTGGAGCCTTGGCTGCGGGAGGGGAAGAGAGAGACAGAGAGGAAGGAGAGGGGGAGGGGTGGAGAAGCAGATGGGCGCTTCTCCTGTGTGCCCTGGCTGGGAATTGAACTTGGGACTCCTGCACGCCAGGCCGACGCTCTACCACTGAGTCAACCAGCCAGGGCTCATTTTTTTTTTTTTAATGAGTCCCATGCCATGACTCTCCCACATCTTCCCACATTTGATTTCATTTCCCTTTGCTGTTTGCTCCATCTAGAAAAAAAAAAAAAGGAAAAAAAACCCTCCACGCAAGTGACTCATTAGAATTCTTTGAGGGTTACGGGGCTCAGCCTTCCGACCGCTGGGCAGAGAGCAGAGCCAGCCAACACCACGGAGAGCCACAAGCCACTTCCGTCCAAATCTCCACGTCGCCCTCTGGATTCCTCGCTTGCGAGAAACAGCAGGCAGGGCTGGACGATTTCACGCCAGCGGCGTGGACATCCCCCTGGGCCCCTTTTGGCTTTCTGGAAGACAGGCACTCAGCTACCCACATTAAAACCAGCTTCCCACCTTCCCACCGTCCCTTCTGAGAGGTGACCTGGGTTGCAGGAGAAGATCTGACGGCAGTGTGTTTGTGGAACGCGACGTTAACGCGGACATGCCTTTGTACCCGGTGGCACGTCCACGGTTGGCAGCATCTTTTACGTTTTTCATAGCTGGGGAAACTGAGGCCCGAGTAAGGTATGTGCCTAGGACTCTGAGGGCCCACTAAGGGGATAGTCGCAGAACTCAGGGTTTCTAAACTCTCAGTTTATTTCAAACGTGATCACCCAGCTACGGTACTCTGTTTGGAGACCCCGCCCTCTGGGAGTCAGAGTGAGCTTTGCCCACATTGAGTGTCTCCACTCAGCTGTTGTGACTACCCTTCTGTGTCCCTGTTCTGTCCCATAGGGACCTACGGGCTTCACGGTAGGCCAGACATCCCCATTAGTCTCCCAGGAGAGGGACTTCATTTGAATAATGACACAAAAGCTCGCAACCTTAAGACTTTTAGAGGAGCTTCCAAATGCCACCCAAAAGGTCCCCCCCCCCGTAATTCCACAGAGAACATTTGGGTCCTCTTCCCATGATACACTCGTGAATAAGGGGAGGGAGGAGGGGAGGGGTCACTAAGTCACAGTTGGAAAACTCACGGGAAAATTCTCCCCAATTTGCAGGAGAAACCTGTCTGACTAATGTTCTCATTAGTAAGTAGCGTTGCAAGGTCAAGATACAACATGGTGTCACTTGAATAGGCTTACACACACACCGGCTCCCAGGAGAAAATCCTCGGAGTCTTCGGAAGGTTGTATTCTGCTTGGCAGGGTCCCTCGACTTCTCCATCCTGATAAGTAAGGACCGTCTTAGACTATAACCCCCACGTAGCTGTCTGCACACTAAAGAAACCCCACATTGTGGCATTGGTCAGCTATAATACGGCAGAGAATGAACTACTCAAAGTTTCACTGCAGCAAATAGTTATCTCCACACACACACAGAGACAGAAGGCACCCATGTGTACAGACGCAGAGCTGGCCACCCGTTGGTGGAAAGTCCATGTGGGAGAGCAGGTGTGAGCACACGCACAGTCTCTGGCCACGGTCACTATTCCCATGAATTTGGGGGAACAGTATTATCCGTGCCGACCATACCTCCCTCTGCCCACCCAGTAAAGCAAGCCAGTGCCCACGATTCCGACAGTTCTGCTGCTATTACTGAACTTCTCACCAGCTCTTTTTTATCAGTCCCGGCATGACCTTCCTCTCTTTTGAAACCCCCGCACACACCACCACCAGGGTGCCTTCCCTCCCCCTTAGCTCACAATGTGCCACATACCTCACAGAGGTTTCCAAGCATTGTCAACACACACGTCCTCTGGGTTAGCCTGGGCTGTCCCCACTTTAACACGCACACAAGGTCTCCGTGGGTCCCGCTGCTACTGACTAGGACTCACACACACAAAAAACATACCTGAAGAGGAGAGAGGCTGAGACAGGTAGTCGACTTCAGGACCAAGGACAGCGACCCACTGCTGTGGCCACCCTGCTCACACTAGGAATGCAAGATAGATAGACAGTCATAGGAGAGGGATACGTCTGCGTGACCAAAACCTTTCGGAAGAGTCACCCTCGATGTACTTCGAATCTCACCCCATATTTGCTACAGGGCTAGTCTCCAAATTTCACGTTCCAAAAGTGCTCACGTTGGCGTGTGTGTGTGTGTGTATGTGTGTGTGACATTTGTCAAAGCATCCCTGAGCCGTTCTAGACACATCAGCCCATACGCCGTAGCTGACTTGCATGTAACCATCGGAATCCCGTAGACAAATGCATCTGCTATGGCGCTTGACCTTTACGTCTGCCGGGTGCAGACACATCGTCCCTGTGGTGGCTGACCTTTCATACTGCTTTCTCCAAGCCCTGGTAAGACTGATTTTTCTCCCCAAACTCTTATTGCTGTTCCCACTCGTGGATTCTGCCACGTGAACTGCACAGACTAATCAAGTTCCTTCTGACAAACATCTGGGTTGTAAATGGGATTGTATCTTCACTCTATCTTAATTGGGGGGAAGGATACATACAGTACTAAATATTACATCTTTGCCTGTCCCTGTTACCCTGCCATGGAGCTGGCTTCATCTACCTCGTGGAAATGGGACCCATAGAATGAACAACATCCTTCCTTTTGCATCCCCTGCCCACCCTTCCTTCAATGCCTAACTCAAGAGTCAGTCAACTCTAGCGTGGAAAGACTTCCGGCTGGGGCTGGCTCCTGGCTCCGCGCAAGCTACGTGGCTTGGGGAAACGAGTCCCTTTCCGTTCCCTGCCTCGGTGGATGGCTGTCCATGTCCAACTACGGTCTCCTTTATCATTGTAGGGGCTCGATGACTGTTACTGGCATGCATTACTATGCATGTTCCCGACTTCGGAACGATGCTAGCATACCACGAGGTGTTTCCAAAGATCTCCTTAGCTCCACGGACGTGCTAATGCCAGACAGAGAAAGAGGATCCAAAATTCTGGGGAAACGGAACGTCGCATTCGTATTCATCTGTTTCCTTACCAGGCAAAATGCAACCTGACAGTCTTCACAGGAAAAGGTCGTTTTTTCCAGCACCACAGGGATCCTCTGACCATTTTTCTCCTCCCTGACCACCTTGTGCCATCTCCATTTCGACCCTCTTTACAAGGGACGGACTCGGTGTCACAGCTGGATAGCATTACCAGGCAGACGGATGCAAATACACCTATCAACAGTGATTTGTATGTCTGGGGACCCTCAGCTCTGAAAAGTGCACTTCAAGCGTCTCTTTGAAACAGATTCCTTTCCCCAGCATGAGGAAAGGAGGTTCTAGGTACAGATGAGGGCGCCGGTCACCAGGACCAACGTTCTGTGTGCTCCGCTCCCTGCCGGCGCACCTGAGGCCGGGTCTCCCTCCCAAACCACCCGAGACGCGCGCAACTCAACCGAAGACAAGAAATCCTACCCGGGGCGCGGTCTTCCGAATAAGGCGTGTAAAAACAAGCACGACTCCCATGCCGTTCTCCACGGGGTTCCGACAGCTCAGGGCCGCGCCGTTCTGTAATTGCATTTAAGCCTAAAGATCGAGCGTGAACCTCCTTCAGATATTTCACTTAGGAAATTAGACAGGCTGTCTGGGCATTTAACCACGTTGGCAACACTCATCTCTTTTCATTCAATCATGGTTGTTTGTGTTTTGGGTTGTGTTTGTTTTGTTTTAAACGTCACCTACGCTTCTTTATCGAAACAAATATAGTCGTCGGCTACGGTGGAGATGATTTTCAACAGAGCTCAACAGGTGCCAGGATGTCCATTAAACTGGAATAACGCGTATCAGACTTGTGACATAGGAGACTCCTGTTTCCCAGTTTCCAAATCGTAGCGTCAGAAACATTCACTGGTTCTGTAGACAGGGTGGGGCCAAAGGTGTTCGTCCAGGAAACGATACATTCGTTCATAAATAATAACACGAGAATGAAGTGTGTGCTTCACGCCCTCGCAATGGTCAACCTCCTTCTGATCCCATCCTGCATTTACATATGTATAGGTGGGTACAGAATTCTTTAGAATTCTTGCGTTTTTATTGTATTTATTTATTCACTTACTTTAGCAAGAGAGAGGGGGACAGACAGACAGGTAGGGAGAGAGATGAGAAGCATCAACTCATAAATTGTGGCACCTTAGCTGTTCATTGATTGTTTTCTCGTATGTGCTTTGATCAGGGGGGGCTCCAGCTGATCCAGTGACCCCTTGCTCAAGCCAGTGACTTTGGGGTCATGTCTATGAACCCCCAATCAAGCTGGCGACCCCGTGCTCAATCCGGCGATCTCGGAGTTTTGAACCTGAGTCTTCAGTGCCCCAGGCCGACGCTCTATCCACTGCGCCACCACCTGGTCAGACTGCTCTCCTGTTGTCTAAAGAAGATTGTGGACTTCTGGTGTTACATCTTCTTTTCTTTCTTTTTTTTTTATTTTATTTTTTTGTATTTTTCTGAAGTTGGAAACGGGGAGGCAGTCAGACAGACTCCCGCATGCGCCCGACCGGGATCCACCCGGCACGCCCACCAGGGGGCGATGCTCTGTGGCAATCAGAGCCATTCTAGCGCCTGAGGCAGAGGCCACAGAGCCATCCTTAGCGCCTGGGCCAACTTTGCTCCAATGGAGCCTTGGCTGCGGGAGGGGAAGAGAGAGACAGAGAGGAAGGAGAGGGGGAGGGGTGGAGAAGCAGATGGGCGCTTCTCCTGTGTGCCCTGGCCGGGAATCGAACCTGGGACTCCTGCACGCCAGGCCGACGCTCTACCACTGAGCCGACCGGCCAGGGCCTACATCTTCTTTTCTATGGAACTTTCCGGTGAAATCATCTGGGCCATGAGATTATTCATTGGTCATTTCTAATTACAAATTAGTCATCAACGAAATACTCAGATTATGTAATTCAGCGGGGGTGTATTTTAGTAATTTATGACTTTTAAGGAATTGGCCTTTTTTTTTTGTCGAGGTTGTTGAATTGATACACGTAAAGTTGTTCATATTATTTCCTGATATTTTTTAATGTAGTGATAACTGCTGTTCCGTGCCTAACAGTCTCTGTTTTTATTTTTGTCCAAAGTTTATCAATGTAATTGACTTTTTTTTATTAAGATCCAACTTTTTATTTAATTGATTTTCTCCACTGTTTTGCTTCTAACTTCATTTCTTTCTGCTCATCTCTTTATCTGCATAGTTCAAGTTTGTATTTGACCTTCCCTTTCTGTTGTTTGAGGGCTTAGATTTGAGGGGTCTCCTTTCTCTAATTTCAACGTGGAGGGCTATCATTTTGCTACAACGGCTCTTTCCTTTCGTTTGGTTATCATTGTGCCTTTTTACTTTCTTTGGAAACATCCTCTTGGACTCATGGATTATGTCAAGACTTATTGTTAAGTTTCTGAGTATTTAAAGATGTTCCCAGTGTCTTTCTGCATTGATTTTCAGTTTGATTCCCTTATAATTTTTTAAAAAAAAACTGATGATATGATTTTTTTAAAAAAACAATTCTTTTGCATTGATTTGAGAGAGAGAGGAAGGGGGAGAAAGACAGATGGAGAGAGAGAGAGAGAGAGAGGAGAGGAGAGAACATCGATTTGTTGTTCCACTTATTCGTGCCTGCACTGATCGATTCCTGTCTGGGATCAGCGGTAGAACCCACAACCTGGGCACATTGGGACAACACTCCAACCAACTGAGCTCCCCAGCCAGGGCTCTTTTAAACGCCTTTCGGTTGTAGTTTTGCTTATTAGCACCTCCACTAATTTTTTTTTTTTTAAAGAACCCACAATAAAAATAAAACCAAACAACCACAGCAAATGGCAGGGACATAAACGGAGCTAGAATTCAAATCCAGTCCATGTTGTTGCTGCTCAGGAGCAACCTCGGAACGGCTTCAGGGAAGGAAGGAGACACGACTCACTAACGCGAGGGTTTCAATGACCTGTGGCTGTTCGTTCTCCATTCACCCCCAGCCCTCAGCGAGCAAGAGAGGAGGAGCGAGGCTCGGATCCCAGCCACTGCAGAGGGACAGCAGCCTTCGTCCAAGGCTTTCCACGCGGGATGGGACGCTCAGAGGGCACCCAGGTACCTACCGCTAACCCAGACTGGAAACCCACGTAACAAAATGGGAATGTCGACTTTTTTTTTTTTTTGTCATGAAAAAGATAAATGATGCTTTTAAACACTTGCTTCACGCTGTCCCCAAGAGGAGGGACCAGCTGCCATGTCCCTAGCAATTAAACAACAAGAGGTCGGCTGACCACACAGAGACAGAGGGATCAGGGCGAACTCCTATATGGGATACCATTCGATTGAAAGACACAGCCGTTGATTACGAAGAGGAAAGTTTCCACCAGGAGCTATTTTACAGGAAAATGGCTCGGTGGAGCTGGAAACAGACCTCGCTGAAAAATGTTCAAATCATGAATGGTAGGAGACAGCCCAAGGTCAGGACCTATGAACACCTGGGAGGAGGCAGGCTAACCAGGCAAAGAGGTACAAAGTAACATTGTTGAGACTGACTAAAGAAGAAAAGTACCTTTTTGTTTTTGTTTGTTTGCTTGTTTGTTTGTTTGTTTTGCTAATAACTTTTTAGGACTCAGGAACAGCACAAATTATAATAATGTTGCCAACCTTATTTATTTTCAGATGCTGCAATGAAGATGGAATCTAATTCATTTTTCCAGTTCCTTACTTAACAATGCATACTTTTTTTTCCTCTAAAGTTTTATGCTATCAAATGCAATTTGCAACTAGTAAATAGGACAAGCTCCAAGCTCACAACCTCTTTCTAGATCATGGAGGATTCAAAAACCACTAATCTGGAAACGTCTACAATGCATTTTTTTTTTAAATAAGCATTTCCCCAAATTGCAGCATGCGCGTTTTTCATTTTAGCAAATTTGGAAACAAATATTTTTTTTTGATGATAAATAGGGAATTTAAATAAATAAATACCCACTCTACAGAATTCTTGGGATTCCGTCCTCTCCTTTCCTTAACAAAGCACATTTTACAATCATATTAATCAAATACTTAAAAGTAGGATAATAGAACCTTTGAGATCTCAATTGGCAACTGCGGCAACCATTTCATTGTGGGAAACTCAAACTGGAAATGCCCAGAAGGTGTCGCGCAGCCGTCCCAGAGGGAGAGCCGCGTCCTTCCAGAGAGTACGGTTTCCTTTCGACTCCGGGAACACAGCCCCAGAGTAATCACAGAGCAGGGGTCAGATTTCCTCCAGCTCAGGGTGAGTTCTCTTGACAAAGAACAGTGGTTCTCAACCTTTCTAATGCCGTGACCCCGCAATACAGTTCCTCATGTTACGGTGACCCTAAACCAAAAAATAATTTTGGTGGCTACTTCATAACTGTAATTTTGCTACAGTTATGATTCGGAATGTAAATACCTGATATGCATTATGTATTTTCCGATGGCTTTAGGTGACCCTGCCGGGGTCATGACCCACAGGTTGAGAACCGCTGGCATAGAAGGTCATGAGACCAAGGATTGTCAACCAACTCCCTCTCCATCATCTCCCCCCTCCAATTCGTTGGTTGACTCTTGTAGGTGCCCTGACCCGGAATTGAACTCAAAACCTTGGCATCTCGGGTTGACACTCTAACCACCTGATCTAACCCCAGCCAGGGCTCACCGGGTTTTCCTCAACATCTCCGGGTTTTGTTATGATTATTGTTGCTTACACGATTTCCACTGTGATGTTAGGTAGTCACACTAGAACAACAACAGATGTCCCCAGAAAGTGTGATCTAGAAACACGCTGCAGGTGGGGACAGACACGGAAAACGGTTTCACCAACGTCTGAGTGATCTGTGAGCCTGTCCTCCGGTTAAGTGACAGGTTTCTGTTAATTTTGCGACACAGGCAGATTCCACTTTGTCGCTTGCCAGTTGTTGCCTAATCAAGCTCAGTCTTGGGCAAAGGTCGGTGTATCGGGAAATCGAAGGTTGATGAAAAGACTCTTGCTTCTCCATCCGCCTTTGTTCAACACATTTGTCGGAGGAGAAGAGGGGGTTTTCCCTTAATTGTGTAAGACACTGAAGACACACGGTAAAAAGGGGGGGAAATTACTGAGCCAAGCTGACATGTGAGGTATCTGAATGTTGGAAGTCAAGATGTTGGGAAAATGAATGGCGAGAGAAACAGGCGGGTCAAACCCTCATTTCTTGTCACGTGAAGAGAGATATAAATGTCACTCGGGTAGGCAGGCGGTTGAGGGACAAGGAAGGAGTGTGCAATTCAGTTACACTTAGAATATATTGCTTCCTTTCTAAATTTTATTTTTTGATTTTTTTAGAGAGAGAAAGAGTAAGAGAGAGAGAGAGAGAGAAATCAATCTGTTGTTCCACTTATGCATTCATTGGTTGATTCTTGTATGTGCCCTGACTGGGGATTGAACCTGCAACCGTGGTCTACCAGGACAATATTCTAATCAACTGAGCTACCCAGCCAGGGCAGAGTCAGAACTCTGTTAAAAGTTACCATACCCCTAGCCTGACCAGGCGGTGGTGCAGCGGATAGAGTGTTGGACTGGGATGTGGAGCACCTAGGTTCGAAACCCCAAGTTCGCCAGCTTGAGCACGGGATCATAGACATGACCCCCTGGTCACTGGCTTGAGCCAAAGGTCACTGGCTTGAAGTCTAAGGTCGTTGGCTTGAGCAAGGGGTCACCGACTCAGCTGGAGCCCTTGGTCCAGGCATATATGAGAAAAGAATCAATGAACAACTAAGAATCAATGCTGCAACAAAGAATTGATGCTTCTCATCTCTCTCCCTTCCTGTCTCTCTGTCCCTATCTGTCCCTCTCTCTGACTCTCTCTCTGTCTCTGTTAAAAAAAAAAGATAAAAGTTACCATACCCCCTTTTTGCTTCTGGGAGAAAGGGGGGGACTTTGAAGACAGTGTGTGGGGCTACCACTGTAGACAACTGATTTCTTTCAAAATGCTAAATTCAGAAATTAATCATCTCTTCTTTTTTGAGACTATGCTACAAATTCCCATCACCAGATATGACAGTCCATTATGAGCACAATTTCACTTATAGTGGAAAAACAGGAGCTAAACACTTGGAAAATTATTAATATTATTATTTTCTCTGGTCATGGTTCGCATGCAAGTTTGAGTCACAAAACAACATTTTGATCAAAGGAATCCTAACTACGCAGTTGCCTCATTATGGAAGAATTTCTACATCCTCCTGTTTCCTCTTCCAAAGTAACTATGAAATAATTTTACATCTCTCCATTTGTAATTTCTAGCACAGAAAAAGCCAAGTCTTCAGCCCTACATCCTCATAGGTTCAAAGGCAGATTCCATGGATAAGAAATTATTTGTTTGATATGAGGAATCAAGAAAAGAGGTAGAGGCCCTGGCCGGTTGGCTCAGTGGTAGAGCATTGGCCTGGTGTGCAGGAGTCCTGGGTTCGATTCCCGGTCAGGGCACAATGGAGAGGAGCCCATCTGCTTCTCTACCCCTCCCCCTCTCCTTCCTCTCTGTCTCTCTCTTCCCCTCCCGCAGCCAAGGCTCCATTGGAGCAAAGTTGGCCCGGGTGCTGGGGACGGCTCCATGGCCTCTGCCCCAGGCGCTAGAATGGCTCTGGTTGCGACACAGCAATGCCCCAGATGGGCAGAGCAATGCCCCCTGGTGGGCGTGCCGGGTGGATCCCGGTTGGGCGCATACAGGAGTCTGTCTGACTGCCTCCCTGTTTCCAATTTCAGAAAATACAAAAAAAAAAAAAAGAGGTAGAACATGAAAAAACTGGATTTTTTTTTTTTTTTTGTAGAGATGCCTTAATATGCAAATTCTACCTTTCAGGTGTAAGCTTACAATTATCTTCACTAAATGTTGGCTTGTTGTTCCAAACTCGCTGAACACAACGGACTGATGATTTTTGACTTGGCCCATGACTCTTCCTTTTGGAATGGATCATGAACTCAAACAGTATTGCAATGATGTTACCGAAATATCACTGAAGATTTAAAAACAAAAAATGGCGCTGGAATTCGATTTCGATAGAACGTTTTTCAAAATCTGACTATGGACCATTTGGTACCCAGCAGCATGAACTGACACTTGCAGACGGAGTTATTTTTCTTAGGGGATGACAGGAAGGCTACACTTTGGGTACGACAGAAGCGTTAGAACAGCCCACTCGGGTTTTTCACTCATCAAATGAATCATTCTCAATTCAGACCCCAGGAAGTGAACACCACTGTGTCTGAGACCTGACAGTTCATCACCCTGGATGCTGACTTTAAATCCCAGCTGGTTATGCACCAAACACCCAAGGCTCAGAGCAGACAGCACAATTTCTGGAGACTGCCTAAGAGAATGGCTCCCGGGTTTCACCCTGGCCACGCTTTGAATCAAGTTGCAGGCTGCCCGCAAACCACCACCTGGACCGCCGATTAAACCACAAGCGGCATCAAGTGACAAGTCGTTACGGTCTCTGTAAGACAAGTCGAAGGTCCCCTTATGTTTCTCTAACTGCAGAATCTCTAAGAAATTACCGGAACAGCGACTCGGCAAGTTCCTTCTAACACACTAGTTAAATAGACGATAGCGTCCGAATGACCTGCCTAAGTCTACATAAACCCTTCCCTGGGTCCCTGGCTGGGTAGCACAGTTGGTTGGAGCGTCGACCTGAAACACTAGGATTGTGTGTTTGGTCCCCCGTTGGGGCACATGCAAGAGTCAACCAGTGAATGTATGGATGAGTGGAACAATAAATCAATGTTTCTCTCTCTCTCTCTCAAAAAAAAAAAGTCAATCAATCAATAAAATAAAATAAAAAAACCCTTCCATTGGATTTAAGTGTCCTGACAACCAATTCTCTCCACTGGACAGGGCAATCCTGTGAGTTAGACCTTCTCTTAACAGCAAAGGGTTATGGAGGAAATTACCTAGATAATGAAAATCCCAGAGTGTTTGCAGTAACAAAATAAAACCCCAGGTTTCGAGTGTGGCTCTCCAATCCCAAAGTCAAGATGGGCGTTGGAGCTGTTCGGTGGAATGCCCAACAAACCATGGTGGGGAAGAAAGGGGTTTATACCTGGATAATATTTCCTACATAAGACCTTCTTTTTTTCAAACCAGCTCTCCATGTTTCAAAATGGCAGAACCAACCAAGCAAACCAACAACACCCCTAACCCTGGCAGTCAATGACCATGCTGGAATTCCGTGACATTTCGGGATCTGTTTTTTTGTTTGTTTGTTTGTTTGTTTGTATTTTTCCGAAGCTGGAAACGGGGAGAGACAGTCAGACAGACTCCCGCATGCGCCCGGCCGGGATCCACCCGGCACGCCCACCAGGGGCGATGCTCTGCCCACCAGGGGGCGATCGGGATCTGCTTTGATTGACAGTCCCATTTCCACCAGCCGTTCACAGTCTCTGCACGGAGAATAGAGCCCCCCTCGCCCCAGGGGAGTCTCCATCGTGGGGCTTGGGCAATACTGCCTCTTATAATGTCACTGTGGTGTGTGGAACGTTGCAGAGAAAAGCACCTGTCCTGTAGGCTGTTCATGAACGTGGATAAACTCTTCACAGAACCACAGAGAAGTGAGCCACAAGGCGAACTTGAGAGACGATATACTCGAAGGGGCTGTTCAATCTATTCATCGCATTAACCTTTTCATCTAAAGAGAATCTCCTTCGACAGATAAATACGAATAGCATACATGATATATTTTATATTAAATTAAATTTGATATTATATATTATATATATATAGCTGGCATCTGCTTACGCTCCTTGGATGTGATAAATGTGGCAGAGGCTAACAAACACCTGTGGGCACATTATAATATATTCAGAGGCAGACGCCAATGCTACCTCGTGCGCTGCGGGACCAGGGCGCCTCTGGTTCCTAAGGCCACAGCCTTGAGAAAGGGTCTCCGAGCCTCCACCACCACCATCTAGCACCGCTGAGGCAGGCCCAGCAGTCTCAAAAAGCCATATTTCATTCTCAAAGTTAATTGACTGTCGTCGGCCCAGAGCCTCTGGTAACCCCACTCTCCCACACACACACTTCTGCCTCGGTGTCATTTGCTCTTGCGATCCTTACAAGAAAACTCCGAGGCTCAAAACACACAGACAGCCCCCCCCACACACACACACACAGACACACAGACACCTCCCTGTGACAGAGAGCATTATTAGTGTAGAAGAAAAATCTTCCCCTTTGGCTGGGTAGCTCAGCTGCTTAGAGCATTGTCCCAAGAGGCCAGGATTGTGGGTTCAACCCCCCTGGTCGGAGTCAACCAATGAATGCACGAATGGGTGGAACAACAAACTGAGGTTTTTCTCTCTCTCTCTCTCTCTCTCTTTTTCTCTCTCTCTCTCTCAAATCCATCAAGTAAAAAAAGAAAAATTTTGTGCTTTTTAATCGATCTGATTATAACAGAAGCTTAATCTTTATGTCCAGAAAATGTTACCCATCCTCATACTCATGTGCACTGGTAGATAGATAATTGGTCAAAATTGTGCCTTTCCTGCTATGACCATGGTCATGGAAAAAAAAAAAAAAGGAGGCTTTACGGTACGGTCATCTTCTCGGTTCTCATCATCTGCAGGGACTGGCCACATGGGGGTCATTCTGCTTCGACAGGTTGGCTCCCCATTCCCTGAACTGTGTTCTACAGAAAACTTCGCGATAGAGTCCCCCCCATCCTCCCACAAAGAAAATAAACCCGCAAATTCTTTTAAAATATGGAATTCACTCCCTGGATTAAGATTTACCAAATCATTAGCCTGTGGAAGCGCCTGACAACTCCCGCAGCCCAGAAATGCAGTTTACATCTTGATCACCGTTTCCAACACAATCTGAACAGATACTTGGGAGTAGGGACACACGTGTTACGTCTTCTCTTCAGCAACCATTGGTCTAGCGCCCTTCCTGGACCAAGTGACATTCTCCCAGGAAGACGCTGTCGGTGCCCGGGGCCAAAACAAAGAAAAGAGACTCAGAAAGGAAAACTCATTCAATGCGTTATCTGCAGAGTGTTTTTTATTCGCGACGTTTTTTTAGCACACCATAGTGTTGGAAGGCCAAAGCGCAGAACAGACCAAGGGCAAGACCCCGGCTTCAGGGGCACTGGGCAGTGTCCACTCCTGCAGTAACTCCAACACGACACGAGGTTCCTAACTTAGGAACCACTGGTCTAGACTGGCGACATTCAACCTTTTTAATCTCACGGCACAGACAAACTAACGACTAAAACTTTGTGACACACCAAAAATACATTTTTTTTTTTTGTCGATATGACGACCCCCCCTCAAATTGGTATAATTTTGGTTCATTCACCCCAGACGGCTATTGTTGTGTTGGCAATCAAAGGGAATAAGAGGTCATGCCCCTGACTAAATAGTCAGGTACTGCCTGTTTTAAACATTCTTGCAGCACAGCGGGTGAAAATCTCTGGTCCTAGTACACCATAGGAAGGGCACTGTTTTCCATAATTCAGACTTTGTTTCCCCAAACAGGTTCCCAGGAACCCTCACGGGGAAAAGTTACAGTGAATTTTAGGTGCTTGGCAAACACCCAAGGAAGGACATGTCTTTCTTCAGGAAAGCAAATCAGAGGCACAGCTTCATCTAACACCAGGGTCACCTGCTCCACAGATGCATTGAACCAGGGAGCGACCAAGCACGTCCCACGTGACCGGCGCAGACCTCCTGAGCACTCTTGCCTGCTTCACCCCGAGAGCTGCTCTCAGGTGGTTATTTTAGAGTTCAGCAAGATTAGGGGTGGGGGGGGAGGAAAAAGCAATGATATTACAATAAATGACCCAAACTGTTGTTTCTTTTAAGACAGCAGTTCTCAACCTGTGGGTCGTGACCCCGGCAGGGTCGCCTAAAGCCATCGGAAAATACATAATGCATATCAGGTATTTACATTCCGAATCATAACTGTAGCAAAATTATAGTTATGAAGTAGCCACCAAAATTATTTTTTGGTTTGGGGTCACTGCAACATGAGGAGCTGTATTGCGGGGTTACGGCATTAGAAAGGTTGAGAACCACTGTTTTAAGATAATATTTGGTTTGCATAGAAATGCGTGCGCGCGCGCACACACACACACACACACACACACACACACACACACACAACACGTAATGATGAGTAACCCAGAAAACCTCTTCCTTTCTCTCACGAACGTGGCTGATTGTAAAAGTCTTACCGAAAAGATCAAGTTTTAAAAGACCAGGGATGAAACACTGAACGTAGGAACTCAACGTTCATACCTGTGTATCAAACGCAATCAAGGGGCATAGAGCTTTTACACCGGGCTGTTCTGCTGTCCCTTCCAGGGGATTCAGAGTAAAACAGATGGGTCACCTATGAAAGAACTCTGCAAACACTGGAGGTGAAAGGAAATCTTTCAGGGCACAACTGAGGCGAAAAGTGATGTTATCAACCGAACCCTCATCCCCGCTCAGGTCCAGGGTGGAGGCAGAGGTACAAATCTGGGGACTTAAGGAGCCGCCCCGGGCTCTCGTATAAATTCCATTCCTATTTATTACCTGAAATGTGAGCTCTGGATTTTTTGTTCATTGCCTTCCTGCTTCCGTGTGATGTTGAAGTTCAATGGGGGGGGGGGGGGAACAACTGCAGAGAGGAATACAGGGGTCGATGCTTACTAATGGGTCCTATTTCTGGATGTGGTCTCCTGGTAACCGGGGAACGAGGGAGTCAGCCCTCCATGCCCAACCACGGAGACGGAGGCTGGCTCTCGGTCTGAGGCTAACGGCCCGGGAGCAGAGAGCCAGGAGATGACTCTCTTGGTCCTCGTCTTCCGAAGGTGGCGGCTGGAGAGCCACCCTAAGAACTGGCACCCACAGCCCGGCAGTCAACAAGGCTGGGAAGGTGGCGAAGGGCTAGGGCCACCGAGGCCTCCCTGTGCCGCTGAGCAGCCGTAGGAAAGGGAAGGTGCAGCCCCCATCCTGGTGTCCGGAGGAGGACCATCGGACTTCCCTGCCACCTAGGACAGCAGACACGAACTGGAACCGCACACAAAAAGGTGCCCGTGACTGGTCCGCCTGGCACTACCCACCGCCACCCTTCACTCTCATCTCCGCTGGGAAGTCAGCGTGGAAGCCCCCCAGCGAAGGGCGACGGTAGGACATGCTGGACGGCATTGAACCGTGTGCGGCTGTCCAAAGTCGAGCCCCCCTCACGTCAAGGCTGTGGCATCATCCCATCGAGCCTCATCAAGGCTCTCCTCAGTCCTGAACCAAAACTCTAGGTTAGAAAAGTATCACACTGCACAGCTAAGCGGCTTGTTGACCCAGGCACGGATCTGTTGACCTGGTCCTTCACCTGGCTTTTGGGTATTTTCTTGCAACAACTGGCTAACAGGTGCCCTAACCAAACAGGGTCAGAAATGGAGGGGACAACAAGCAGATGCCCACAGCCCAGGCCTCTTCGACGACACCACGGTGGGCTTCAAAGGGAAGATGGAAGAACGTAAGATTTCACGAGGAAGGAGAACGGGGTGGTCTCTCACAGACAGCAACGGAGGTCACGCTGAACCCATCGCGCTTTACTTGGAAAAATCAGGAAGGTGTCTCTCTGCAAAACAAGCGGGTTGGCAGCATCGCAGCAAACCGGGTTCTGACTTCCGTGTGCAACACGCGGTGGGACCCGCCAGCCCAGCACGGCCTCCGGCAAGAGGTCGCTCACAACAGGACGCAGCTGGCGCGCGATCCCGTCTCTTAAGAGCTGAAGCCACCTCAAGCTGTACAAGCTCCCCGAGGGCAAATAGAAAAAGCCTTCTCTTTGCACTCTCCCCGCGAACTCCTTCTAATATTAAACACAAACCTCCCTTCGTCAAGGAGCATATTATGTAAGGTATTAGCCTCATCCGTCTCTGAGGTTCATTCTAGGCTCCCTGGTCTGAGCTCCCAGTATCGAGACGCGCTCATCGTTTACAGGTGAAGATGCTCAGCCTGGCCCCGTCACCTCCGACAGGCCGCGCAACCTGGAATCAGGTGGCAACACACTCCCATGGTCCCCCTACCCCTGGCTAGAGTGCCTGTCACACAGGAAGCCGTTTTTCCCACCCCAACTGGGTCAGAGAGGCACGGTTTGCTTTGTGCTGAGTCATCCACCACCACCACCACCACCCCCCCCCCAGCTCAGCTGGTAATAAGAACATTAACACCTTCCCTTTAAAATGCTAGCGAGAATAATTCACATGCAAACGCTGAGGGCCAGCCCCCGCCTCTCTCGAGGAGAAACCGGGCAGAGGACGGCTTTGCTGACACGTGTTCGTGGGGGCCCCACGGGCATGGGTGGCTTGACCGAGGGTTCCTCTGTAGATGTCACTTAGGAAGCAATTCTGCAGGCACGCCATAGGCATGCATCCAGCGAGACTGTCCATCCAGATGGACAGCGAGACTGAGAAAGGGTAAGTGACCTGCCTGAGGCTAGATGTTCCCACAGACCTGGAAACAGAACCCCCAAACTCCCAGTGCCATTAAGGGCTCTTTGCAGGACCCTACCCGGACTGCAGCGGTTCCTTCCCTTGGTCCCCTGAGAACTTAGGCAAGCTCCGCTGGATACTGATGGCCAAGCCACCTCTAGACCCTGAGCCCTGGGGAGGGGGGAGGGGGTGTTGATTAGCATAAGTTTGAACCAAAAATGCCTAACAGCTGAATTCACCAGACCTGTGTGATCCCAGCTGACTGTAGCCAGGATCACTCTTCTGACAAGGGTTACAAAGTTATAATGCGAGTGTGTGTGTGTGTGTGTGTGTGTGTGTGGTTTTGTACATAGTCCTACTGGGCACACTTTTGCAGGAAGGCGGCTCCAGTCCTGCTCACTGAGCTGCACTCCAACTCTGTTCCTCTGCATCACACCACTTATTTTCCCCTTTTACAAGTGGATTTTTATAAGAAGAAATGGAACAAATGATAAAGGAATACAATTAGACCAGAATCATGGGTGAATATACATCTCAGAATGACTGAGGGTGGCACAATCTAGGTCACCTGAGAGAAATTCACAACTGAAAAAAAGAAAAGAAAAGAATTGATCATGTCAATGCATTAGAAAAACAATCCTGTAGCTCCATGTTCAGTAAGATGGAGTCTAATTTTAGTGGACTAGCTAAGGGCAAAGGAGTAACAACAGCACCAGTTTGTATTACTATCAGCAGACTCTGAATCTAGCTTTATACCCTGCCAGACTTGAGCCGGTGAAGTAAAAACTATAGTTTCTGCTCCAAATTAATTAATCAAACAATGGCTTATCTTAAAAATTCAAAAAAAAATTTTTTTTTAAAGGAACTCCTATGATGACTTTAAAATACTGTTTTTGGGGTTTTTTAAAAATGTATTTGAGAGAGTTCAGAGAACTGCTTTATTCTCTCTCAGGAAAAATTGTACTTTTAAATGAAAATGTTTGTTGTTTTCTATTTTAAGCACTCCCTTCTGTTTTTCTATCATTGCAATCGTTTTTTTTTTTCCATGTGTCTGCCTCTCCGTCTTCTATTCAACGCATGCACGCCACGCTAGGATCGATGCCAAGCAGCGGAATGGTGACACACGTATAGGAAAATCTTCAGGGGGCGCCCGCTCCCCTCACATATAAAAATCTCACTTAGAGAACCACAGAGACGAAAATCTCCATCATGACTGAACCAGGAATAATTGGACAAGATGATCTGAAAATCTGAAAACCAGGGCTCAGAGGCCCTGGCCGGTTGGCTCAGCGGTAGAGCGTCGGCCTGGCGTGTGGGGGACCCAGGTTCGATTCCCGGCCAGGGCACACAGGAGAAGCGCCCATTTGCTTCTCCACCCCCCCCTTCCTCTCTGTCTCTCTCTTCCCCTCCCGCAGCCAAGGCTCCATTGGAGCAAAGATGGCCCGGGCGCTGGGGATGGCTCCTTGGCCTCTGCCCCAGGCGCTAGAGTGGCTCTGGTCGCGGCAGAGCGACGCCCCGGAGGGGCAGAGCATCGCCCCCTGGTGGGCAGAGCGTCGCCCCTGGTGGGCGTGCCGGGTGGATCCCGGTCGGGCACATGCGGGAGTCTGTCTGACTGTCTCTCTCCGTTTCCAGCTTCAGAAAAATACAAAAAAACCAAAAAACAAAAAAAAACCCCAGGGCTCAGAGAAACGAGGCAAATTCTGTCAAACAGAATGGTCTTTGACAGGGCTGTCCAGTTAACTAAGTAAAACAAGGTGGGGTCGGGGGGGGGGAGAAAGAGGGTGTCAAGAAAAACAAAACGGGGGATGATCTCCATTCCCCAAGAAACAAGCGACAACACAAAATAATGTAAAATATTAAAATACAGTCCTGAAAGCCGTTCTTAGACAATGTCTGCCAAACACCCAAACGTGGGATGGTCCCTCCATGTGGATGCATACGGCGTTTGATTGTTTACTGTGTGTGGGGGGGCATTTTCGGTGGCATTACTTAGATATACTACCAGCAGAGAAGACTGTGCTTTATAATTGTTCAAAAAGTGAGAGTATTACTATTAGAATATCTGGTATTATGTTTATAGTCACCCCTCCTGCCCCTGAAAGCTCCTGGCCAGGCGCTTCTGTGTCCCGCCTTTGAGGTGCCGTGTTTACACATGCCTTTTTCAAACATTAGTGAGTTTTTATTGATTTCACTAAATAAATGTTTCCACAAACGTATCTCACAAAAACCCGAGAAGACCATTTTCAAGGGAGGACTTCCAGGATCACTGACCATTCATTCATTTCCTTCTATGTTTCTCTCTCCCACCTCTGCTGTCCCTACCTCTCTCTCTCACTTGACATGTTGACCAAAATAGTCATCTTAAACCACATCTCCAATCATGTCAATCATGTTTAAAAAAAAAAAATCGACGGGCTCCTCATTCCCTGAAAATTAGCATCGGCAACCCTTGGCATGTCAGAGAGAGAGAGCTAGGAAAACAGGGGTCCATCCCAACTTTCAGTCTGGTCTTTCGGATCTTTGTCACCACCTGCCATGGACCTATCCATCCCTCACACCTTTGCCATTTTCGTCCCTAAGACAGGACATCCTTCTCCATCCTTGCCGGTCCCACACCGTACTCTTCCCTCACTCAACCCAACTGAAATGTCTTTCAGGAAGCTTTCAGTGTCTGAAGTCATCTCAATCAATCTCCTCCCTCTCCCATCCCCAACTCCGCCCCAAAAGAACACACACACACACCTTACTCTTCCTCCCTTCTCTCTTTATATGGTCCTTCCTGTACATCTACTTTGTGTGACAACCATCCTGCACATCTCTAACAGCGACAACACTCTCCTCTCTTTTATATGGTCCTTCCTTTCCTTTTCCTCCCTCCCTCCCTTCCTTCCCTCCCTCCCTCCCTCCCTCCCTCCCTTCCTTCCTTCCCTCTTCCTTCCTTATCTCTTTTATATGGTCCTTCCTTTCCTTGTCCTTCCTTCCTTCCTTCCTTCCTTCCTTCCTTCCTTCCTTCCTTCCTTCCCTCCCTCCCTCCCTCCCTCCTTTCCTTCCTTCCTTCCTTCCTTCCCTCCCTCCCTCCTTTCCTTCCTTCCTTCCTTCCTTCCTTCCTTCCTTCCTTCCTTCCCTCCCTCCCTCCCTCCCTCCCTCCTTTCCTTCCTTCCTTCCTTCCTTCCTTCCTTCCTTCCTTCCCTCCCTCCCTCCCTCCTTTCCTTCCTTCCTTCCTTCCTTCCTTCCTTCCCTCCTTCCCTCCCTTCCTCCCTCCCTCCCTCCCTCCCTCCCTCCTTTCCTTCCTTCCTTCCTTCCTTCCCTCCCTCCCTCCCTCCCTCCCTTCCCTCCCTCCCTCCCTCCCTCCCTCCTTTCCTTCCTTCCTTCCTTCCTTCCTTCCTTCCTTCCCTCCCTCCCTCCCTCCCTCCCTTCTTTCCTTCCTTCCTTCCTTCCTTCCTTCCTTCCTTCCTTCCTTCCTTCCTTCCTTCCTTCCCTCTTCCTTCCTTATCTCTTTTATATGGTCCTTTCTGCACGTCTACTTTGTGTGACAACCTCTAACAGCAACAACACCCTTAAAACAGGACCACGTCCAATTGCGTTTCATAACCTGACAGCACGAAACTGCTCGTGACTAGAGAGGCAATTACGCAAACTCATAAAAAGAACGCGCTTTTATGATGGAACGATAACTCTTACTCTTGCGCTCACCTCGTCTCTGTTCTTTCCCTATAAGAGAGAAGAAAAATACCATCCGAGCTCAAATATCACAGCTGGAATCATGAGCAAAATATGTTAAGGAAGATCCAGTGTTTCTAGAATGAAATGTGACCCTATCCGGTTGTGGAACGTCTTTCGATTGCCGGTCAGTCATACCAGACCCGACCTTCAAATTCCAACCTGACCAATTTCCAATTTTTGTTTGCAATAAAGTTATGTCTAGAAAGCTACAAAAATTACCATTATGAGAATGCAAAAAGACAAAACAAGCAAACAAAAAAAACAACAGTATGTCTGTATAGGCCACGTGTAACTAATTATTGGCTTTGGGACGTGCACTTGAATGAATGATAATTGAACACACGGTTCGTGTCTTTTTAGTCTTGGGACGAGAGAAAACTGAGACACTTCAATTCATAAGCCATCAGTTAGGCAACTAGTGATGAACTTTTCAAAGCTACCAGGTATCCACATAATGCCGGAACAATCAGCTAACTACGTTTAAAAATTAAGTCAGAGAAAATGTCCAGTAGTCTGGGACAACATGGTCGTGCACAGTGTTCACAATAAAGTAACCACATCAGGACATTTTCTCTCATTCGACATCTAATACAATAATTTTGACATAACAAGCCACCAAAATAGTCAATGAATCTCCATAAAGAGTTGTCTTCCCTCGAGAATGTGAACTCCTCAATTAAGACAACCACAGATAACAGAGTAAATCTTCAATAT
Source organism: Saccopteryx leptura (assembly GCF_036850995.1). Taxonomy (NCBI): domain Eukaryota; kingdom Metazoa; phylum Chordata; class Mammalia; order Chiroptera; family Emballonuridae; genus Saccopteryx; species Saccopteryx leptura. The sequence continues at coordinate 54,912,951 of NC_089515.1, read as the reverse complement.
GTAACTTGGTTTTTACGATCATAAAACCTACCTTTTAGACAGAATTGTTTTTACAAAATTACAAAAAGGTACACCATACCTAATGCTAATTTTTAATATCTGTAGTTATTATATTCCTTTGTGTGTCTTCCTAACACTTTTATTATTGTAATAACGCCTTTTATATAAATGTTCTAAGTGGGAAAAGTCACAACTTTTAAAAGTCATACCTTATCATTTAAAAATAGTTAGCTTCAGTGTGAAAATAGTTTTGTATGGTCAAAGAGGTCTTCCTCCAAAATCCACAAGAGCATATATTTTTAAACATTATCTTGCTAAACACCCTATTGAAATAACAATTTTAGTGTACTTGTAAAGGCCCTGTCTGTCTGTAATTTACTGTGATGTGTCTCGAAATACTGTCCACAAAACCCCTGATTCGAAACAATCTGAAGCACCGGTTTTAAATGCAGAGACACCCTGGGGAGTCCAGGATTCCTCTCCCCTACAGCAGGACCATAAATAATAACCACCGACTGAGAACCTGTGAGCTTTCTTTTAAGACGAGTTCGCCCACGTGACTGATGTACACCAGACCAGAAATCTTACGCACTGCTACCTGAAACCATGTCTCACTATCATCTCAAAATACGTTCAAAAGGAAAGTTGTCAAATGATTTCTTCATCTATACATGGCTACACACACGTATATGTGGACATCTATGTGTGCATATATAGTGTCCAAATGCTCATTCTTACAACTGCAAAAAGCGTCCACTAAACAAAATTAAACCTGCTTCCAAATCGCAAGGTATTTCCATTCCATGAACCAATGAAAAAGCTCATTTTCCTCTCTATACCTGGCTGTCCTGAGCATACGCCCTGACACCCCCTTCGGGGACAGGGACCTGCGCTTTCCACAGGTGACAGAACCACGAAGCCCCGCCAGAGTTAACAGCCCTTAAGTGACCGGCTCACGAGCCTCGGCCTCCGGTTCTCAGAGCCACCTGGCCGGTCAGCACCTCCCACATCGCCTGGCGGAGCGGGGTGCCAATTCCACCGCCCCCCTCCTCCCGGGGGGAGCCCTCGGAAAGGCCACCGATACCCAGGAACCTGGCGCGAGACCCCCCAGGAACACCCAGGCCAGGGCCCTCGTCCTCGCCGGCTGCCAGCACCTCTTTCCCAAAGACAACAAAGGAGCCTGGAAGAGCTCTCTCACCTGGGAGCCGCGCCACCCCCACAGCTCGCCCGTCTCCCCGTTTCCCCAGCGCCTGTTGCTAAGGAGGAGCCGGCGCTCGGGTAGCCTGGGGACAGGTGACGGAGCGGAGGAGGAGCCGGCAGCCCCGGGCGGCGGTGCCAGCCGCGCGCTGGGCCAGCCCAGGACCCTGTCCGTCCTTCCTTCCTTCCTTCCTCCCGCAGGAGGGCTGCGCGCTCCGCACGGCGGCGGCGGCGGCGATGCCCACGACGTCCCTGCGCGCCCCGGACGGACGGGTGCGGGGAGCCGCGCGCGCAGGAGGCCGGCGGCCCCCGAGCGCCGCTCCCTCTGCGGCCGGGAAGCTCGGCCCCAGCAGAGAAGGCCTCTGGCCCGGTACCGGAGACGCCTCGGGCCCAGACAGCTGGGCAGGGGCTCGGGGGCAGCCCCGGAGAGGGCGGGCACTCACCATGTTGACTTCGGAAACCATGTCTATACTGGCGATGTCGATGTTCATCCCCACGCAGACTGGGGGACCTGCGGGAAGCGCACGACACGGTGATCAGCCAGGCTCGCGCACCGGGTGCGGGCGGCTCTGAGGATGCGGGGCGCTCTCCGAGGAGCGGGGCGCGAGAGAAGCGTCCCCCCACCCCCGTCGCCTCCGCAGCAGCAGCTCGGCGGAAGCGGACCCCGCCTCCCTCCTCCACCCAGGCCGCCGACCCCGGGTTCGAGCTTCCCGCAGCGGCCGCGCACGCCCCACTTACCCCCGAAATCGGGTCTCAGGCGGATGTCGTAGCCTTTCAACAGCTTGTCCACCGTCTCCTTCACGAAAGACATGTTCCCGGGGTCGTTCACGCTGGGGAAAGGGGGGAGAAGGGCGCGGAGAGCCGGGTCAGACGCCGGCGCCCCGCGCGCACTCCCGCGCGCCCGGCCCGCGCCCTTCCAGGCAGCCCGCCGCGGCGACCCTACCTCTGGGCGCAGCACACCACAGCCACCAGCACCGGGGCCGAGAAGAAGCCGAAAACCCTTCCTCCCGCAAAGCCCCACATCCCTCCGCTGCGCCCCGGCACGGGGGAGGGGGCGCCCCGCCGCCGTCGCGACCCGCAGCCGGGGCTGCTCCTGCTGCTGCCGCCGCCGCCGCCGCGCTGGCCCCGAGCGGAGGAGGGAGGAGGGGGAGGGGCGGGCGGAGGGAGGGGCGGGGCGCGGGGGGGTGCGGGAGGGGCGGGAGGGGCGGGAGGGGCGGGGCGCGGGAGGGGCGGGGCGCGGGAGGGGCGGGGCGCGGGCGCGGGAGGGGTGCGGGGCGGCCGGGCAAGCCCGAGGCGGAGCCGGCTGCCCCGCGCAGTGGGCCCTTCCCGAGCCCCGGTGGCCGCGGTGCGTGGCCCGGGCCCTCGGCGGTCCCTCCCGCCCCAGGCGCTGCGGAGCGGGGCCGGGAGCCCGCCCGGAACGGCGGCAGGAGCCGCGGCTGCGCGGCGCAGGGCAGGGCCGGGCCCGGGAGTCAGCGGCGAAGCCAGCTCCTCCGGGCTCCCTGCGACCGGGGCGGGCGAGGCGGGGGGCCTGCGGAGACCGAGACGCTGGCAGCGGCGGCGGCGGCGAGGGAACCGAGACCCTCCTCCCCGCCCCCTCCCCGTCCCCTCCCCGGACCTGACCCGGTCGCGGCGACCCCTGCCCGGCGGCGGCGGCGGCGTTGGCGCAGCGACAGCCCGCGCGCGGGTGCAGAGCACTGGGCGCCTCTGTACGCCGGTCTGCGCGCTGCAGCAGCCGGAACAGGGCTGCGGGGGCCCCGGAGAAGCCCCTGCCTCACCTGCGGGGCGCAGAGACACGGGTCCCCAGGGTCCAGCAGAGCCAGGCGGACAGCAGGAGAGCCGGCAGCCCGGTGCACATGGCGCCGCTCCTCCGACCTAACCTGGGTGGGATCCGCGCTCCCCCACCGTCACGGAGAACTCAACGCCGGAGCGGGGATCCCCGCCCCTGCCCCCACCCACGGGCTTTCCCGCCAGACCCATCAGCCAGCCCCTAGCATGGCGGCCCAATTAATTATTTATGCACTGTAAGACCATTTTAAAAAATCGGTTCCTTAAACTGCTCCTCTCATTCCCACTCCAAACATTCCCTGTGATCCCTGCCCCCTCCCCCGTGCCCGTATACACACACACACACACACATTTATAAGAATGGTAGAAAGAGGCCCAATTATGCGCACTTTATTAGGAGGAAGCTCGGGTTTGAACCAAAGGTAGGGTCCGTGGACAGATAACGTGCCCTTTCTGCCCCAGCCTGGAGCTGTCCGTGGTCCTTAACTAATGCCGGCGACCTTGTTCTCTCTGGGTCTAGGTCTCATCCTTCAGGGCCCATCAGAAGACTCCTTGCACCTTGGCCGAGAACAGACAGACGGATGTACACCGCAGTCCACCTTGGCCGAGAACAGACAGACGGATGTACACCGCAGTCCACCTTGGCCGAGAACAGACAGACGGATGTACACCGCAGTCCACCTCAACCTCCGCATCCCCACTGTGCCGAAGGGTGTCCTCTCTGTCCTGGCCATGAGTTCTATTTGTCTTTAGTGACCTGTTCTCTGACAGCTCTCCCTGTGCCTCAGACTTCCACAGGGCGAGGGACATGGTTACACCATCCTGTGTGTGTGGTCAACCCGACACCACCCACAACTCAGGTTCATTTTATGTCCAGTGGACCTCCTTGGGCCATTCTAGTCCTTAATGAATGGTTAATAATAGATAACAACTTCTCCGTATTGACTTCTTTTCCTATCATCCAGACTTTATAGAGGTAAATATGTACATCTAGACCAGGGGTCCCCAAACTTTTTACACAGGGGGCCAGTTCACTGTCCCTCAGACTGTTGGAGGGCTGGACTATAAAAAAAAACTATGAACAAATCCCTATGCACACTGCACCTATCTTATTTTAAAGTAAAAAAACAAAACGAGAACAGATACAATATTTAAAATAAAGAACAAGTCAATTTGAATCAACAAACTGACCAGTATTTCAATGGGAACTATGCTCCTCTCACTGACCACCAATGAAAGAGGTGCCCCTTCCAGAAGTGCGGCGGAGGCCGGATAAATGGCCTCAGGGGGCCGCATGCAGCCCGCGGGCCATAGTTTGGGGACCCCTGATCTAGACCCTTATTCTCAAATTGGCATGGTTTTGTGCACTCATTTTAAAAAACCCTTGCCCTTTAAAAAGATTTAAAAAAAATATCAACAATTTTATTGTTGGAACAGAGAATGTGACCACAGAACCTGAAAGGCTGGTACTAAAGACAGATAGAGATAAATATAGGTCTTTGATTGTTTTCTGGAAAAGTCTATTTACAACTAGCGTGTATCCTGTTCCCGTTAAGGCATAATGAAATTACCAGGAAAACGAGGTCCGTAGTATCATACCTTCCCAGCCACGCTCACGCTTCTCTCTCTTTCTCCTACTGGGATGTGCCTCTTGTGTAGAGGGACGCTCTACACAAAGTTAACAACGAGAATAAAACTTGCAAAACCACGTTACCCATATCACTATCCCACCATGTCCCTCTTTAGATCTAGGCTTTGACCAGTCTGAGGCTCTTGGCCTTCTGTTTTATTCCGTTCCTTGTTTCGGCACGCATCCCCGTGAAAGGACCGGGCAGCTTTAGGCGGCAGCAAACCCACACCCCTCCCCCCACGTGCCCGTGGTGCCTGCCCCTCACCGCCCACTTTCGGGCTTCTCCGTAGACATTAAGATGCCACAGAAGTAGCTGGATACCCACAGATGTGCAGCGTGACCTTGCGAGAGATGAGCCACTCATGGTGTGGGCCTCTGACAGATGGCCCGTGGATAATGACCCTCCCTTTATGGTCCCTAAGCAATGTCCTGAAGTTCAGTAGGGGCTCCTGTTTCCTCCTCGCTGTGACCTTTCCTCCCTTTTCCCCTTCTCTCTCGTTTTTTATTTTTTTTGTTGGTACTACACGTCCTTCGATTTTGCCTCCAACTGTGTTTTCTGGAGGAGCCAAGCTAAGTCGTCAACTGACTGGCAAATCAGTAAAGACATGTCACCCAAAGAAAGGCAGGCTTTTTATAACAGAAAGGCAAAAAGCAAAGAGAAACACCATGCTAAGTGTAGAGGTGCAATCAGGTGTGTAGGGGGTAGAAGGCTCATGGTGGTGGTCACCTCCCAGCTCCCGCCTATAGGAGCCACAGAGGCCGCACCTGAACCCCGTCCCTTCTGGTCTTAGCGCCCTCGCCCATGGACAGCCGTCTGGGAGGGTGGGATGAGCACTGAACCCCAAGCGCTCTCATCCTTCCACACTGTTGCCAGGATTCCCGACACCAAAACCAAGTCCATACCTCTACTAGACAACGCCCATGTATTAATGAGATCGGCAGGAAATAATTAATTCAGTTCTTGCTTTAATTTATTTTCTACTAGAAGAGAAAAAAAAACAATCCCTGGTGGGTGGGGGGGGGGGAAAGGGGATCATCCCACAATGAGTCAATGCTAGTTTGTTCACAGCGAAGTGGTTTCGAAAAGGTGAGGATCTTAGTTAGGGGCCCTCGATGGAGGAGACAGGGAAAAAGCAACTGTTGCAGAATTGCGTTAACCAGCCCATGGTTCCCCTGCAGACTGACCCCTGAGGCTTTCCACTACACTGTTGCGTTTTTCATCACCTGCTATTGAGAGGGAATCAAGTTAGCGTTTTCAAGAGTGTGAATGTTTCCGACAACATATACTGCTCACCACAATTAAAGGATATTTCAAAATGAATATCAAGCAATAAAATATCCCCTAATTTTTGTGAGCAGTATATTTGAAAGCTCTTTTTTTTAAAAAAACATTACACTCATCTGACCAGGCAGTGGTACAGTGGACAGAACATCCAACTGGGATGCAAAGGACCCAGGTTTGAAACCCTGAGGTCACTGACTTGAGCGTGGCTTGACATGACCCCATGGTCGCCAGCTTGAGCAAGAGGTCACTTTGCTCTGCTGTAGCCCCCTCCTCAGGCACATATGAGAAAGCAATCACTGAATAACTAAGGAGCTGCAATGAAGAATTGATGTTTCTCATCTCTCGCCTTTCCTGCTTGTCTGTCCCTATCTGTCCTTCTCTCTGTCTCTCTCTCTCTGTTTCTGTCACACACACACACACACACACACACACACACAATTTGAGATGCAGCACATGAAATAGAATGTTAAAGGTGTCATTCAGGGAGTCTTGACAAATGTATACACCGGTGCCCATATCATCATTCCCAGAATGCCCTCCCAACCCTTTTCCCTACATGCCATCGGGAACCAGACAGGTACTGACCAATGCTCTGTTAGTATATATATACATATATATATACTATATACATATAGTATATACATACATATATACTAACATTGCATACAAATGGAATCACGGAGCATATGTTAGTTTATGTCTGGCTTCTTTCCTTCAGGATGCTGTTTCTGACATTTATGCGCGGCGTTGTTGCAGATAGATTGTCTGTTTCATTTTACTCCTAAGCTGTGTTCAGTTGTATAACTCTTCCCACGGTTTGTTTGTCCATTTGTCTGTTGATGGGCCTTTCCAGTTCTGCCCGTTATGAATAAAAACTCATGCACCGGCCCTTGCGTGGACATATGGTTCCGTTTCTCTTGGGAGTAGAGAACTGTAGTCTCTATCAATCAAACGGTAAGTGCATGTGTAGCTTTATAAGAAACTGCCGAAATAGTTTCAATTTCCAAAACAAACAAAAAAAATAAATGAAGGATTCTACTTGTCACCAGCATTATGTGTAAATCGCCAACTACTCCATAACCTCTTCTTCTATTGTCAGGGGTGGGGGTGGATAATGGTCTCTCATTTTGGTTTTAATTTAATTTTTCCTGATGACGGTTAAGGATAGAAGTATATTTCATTTGCATATGGGCCACTCATATCTTCTTTTTGAATACATAAGATTTCCCCCGTGTTTTAAATTGCATTCTTGGTCTTTTTTTTATTGAGATGTAAGAGTTCTTTAAATATTCTAGTTATAGCCCTGACTGGATAGCTTGGTTGGTTAGAGCAGTGGTCCCCAACCCTCGGGCCGTGGACCGGTACCGGTCCATGGGCCATTTGGTACCGGTCCGCAGAGAAAGAATAAAAAACTTACATTATTTCTGTTGTATTTAAAATTAAGTCTGAATGATGTTTTATTTTTTAAAAATGACCAGATTCCCTCTGTTACATCCATCTAAGACTCATTCTTGACACTTGTCTCGGTCATGTGATACATTTATCTGTCCCACCCTAAAGGCCAGTCCGTGAAAATATTTTCTGACATTAAACCGGTCCATGGCCCAAGAAAGGTTGGGGACCACTGGGTTAGAGCATTGCCCCAAATCACAGAGGTGGCTGGTTTGATCCTACTCAGGGCATATACAGGAACAGATCAATATTCCCCTCTATTTCTCCCCCTTCCTCTCTCTCTAAACTCAATCAATAAAATATTTTTTAATAAAATAAACAAATATTCTAGAAATACTCTTCTGTCAGACGCATGTAACATAAATATTTTCTCCCCATCTGTGGCTTTGCTGTTTCATTTCTTTGGTAAGTGACTTCCAAAGAAACAAAGAACTTAATTTAGAGGACGTACTATTTCCCAACCTTTGTCTTTGATGGTATGGACTTCGGGTGTTCTACCTGAGAAGTCTTTCCCCAGTCAATGGTTAAGACAGTTTCTATGTTTCCTAGTCTTTCAACAGTTAGCATGAATATTTGAATCCGTGATAGAGCTCATTTTTTTATAAAGGATAGAAGTAAGGTCGAGGTGTGTTACTTCCAATACAGATATCTCTTTGTTTTCAGACGTTTTGGCATCTGTCCAGTCGAGACGTAAGAGTTGGGCAGGACCAGGTACACATCTGGCCTAGGGTGTCTGAGCCCAGGCAGTGTGAGGAGGGGCCCGGGGCTTCTGAGCTGTAAGCTGTAGGCTATTTCATTTCTACTTGTGTCCACCTTTTGTTTACTTTGTGCTTACGGTACAATGTTATGTAGCTAAATATAAAATTCTGTGGTGCTAAGGTGTCAAAAGGGGAACAGAGGTTTGGGACCCAAGATGTCAGAAATGAGACCTACTTGTTATAGCGAACATTCAACATGGCACGCCTGGCCTAATGGCAGAGGCTAACATGGTCCTTGAGCAGTTTGATGATAATCGCTCATTATCTTTAAGTTCCGATTAAGGCTGGTTTCAATTTTATTTTATTTTTTAAAAATTATTGATCTGAGAAATGAGAGAAAGACAGAAAGAGAAAGAGACACCGATTTGTTGTTCCCACTTATTCATGCCTTCATTGGTGGATTCTTGCATGTGCCCTGACCGGGGATCAAACCTGCCGCCTTAGCATCTTGGGATGACGCTCTAACCAACTGAGCTACCCAGCCAGGGCAAAACTGGTCTTAATTTCTTTTTTTTTTTTTTTTTCTCCTATGCCTTTCCATAGCTTCTCTGACCTTATCCGATTTGGAATTTTCTCAGAATCCTGGCAAGTATGACGCTCTGCATATTTACCACGAAGAGGTCTGGGTCTGGGTCTCTCTTGTTTACCCCTGTGACTATTCAACCTGAGAAGTCACACACATAGGTAGTTCTAGAAAGTGTCCCACTTGCCTGACCTGGAAATGCTGAGGTCGCTGGTTCGAAACCCTGGGCTTGCCTGGTCAAGGCACATATGGGAGTTGATGCTTCCAGCTCCTCCCCACCTCCTCTCTCTCTCTCTCTCTTCTTCTCTGTCTCTCTCTCTCTCCCTTTCTCTCTCCTCTCTAAAATGAATAAATAAAATAAAAAAAGAAAATGTCCCACTTAAAATGTTTACCTTCCGGCCCTCCTTCCCACCCACCCACCTCCTTCCTTCAGGGTTTCCATTAATAGCTTCCGAAAGTTAGGGGAACACCCGTATTTTCCTCTCATTTTCTTCTGTGCTGAATTAGGAATCGTCTTCTAGATCTGATCTCCAGTATGTAAAATGTGTTTTTATCATTTGCCCTATTCATTAGATAGTCGTTGAGTGAACCTGTGAGTTGATCCATTCCTCTAATTATCCATACCAGCCAGCATCTCCCACGTGAGGTCCGTAACTTGTACCTGAATGTTAGGTGTTCTTCTAGAATCTTCTAAAATCAGAAACCCCTCTCCCACGATTTCTTTTCTTTTTTTTTTTTTTTTTTCTTTTTTTTTTTCTTTTTTTTCATTTTTCTGAAGCTGGAAACAGGGAGAGACAGTCAGACAGACTCCCGCATGCGCCCGACCGGGATCCACCCGGCACGCCCACCAGGGGCGACGCTCTGCCCACCAGGGGGCGATGCTCTGCCCATCCTGGGCGTCGCCATGTTGTGACCAGAGCCACTCTAGCGCCTGAGGCAGAGGCCACAGAGCCATCCCCAGCGCCCGGGCCATCTTTGCTCCAATGGAGCCTTGGCTGCGGGAGGGGAAGAGAGAGACAGAGAGGAAGGAGGGGAGGGGTGGAGAAGCAAATGGGCGCCTCTCCTGTGTGCCCTGGCCGGGAATCGATCTCCCACGATTTCAAGTGGGACAGCTGACACCCTCGTCTACCTCCACCTGGTCCGCCCATCATTCGTCTCCGAACGATCTGTATGCAGGTGACAAACACTCACGTCAGGATGTAAGAGCCCTGGCCGGTTGGCTTAGTGGTAGAGCGTCGGCCTGGCGTGCAGAAGTCCCGGGTTTGATTCCCGGCCAGGGCACACAGGAGAGGCGCCCATCTGCTTCTCCACCCCTCCCCCCCTCCTTCCTCTCTGTCTCTCTCTTCCCCTCCCGCAGCCAAGGCTCCATTGGAGCAAAGATGGCCCGGGCGCTGGGGATGGCTCCTTGGCCTCTGCCCCAGGCGCTAGAGTGGCTCTGGTCGTGGCAGAGCGACGCCCCGGAGGGGCAGAGCATTGCCCCCTGGTGGGCAGAGCGTCGCCCCTGGTGGGTGTGCCAGGTGGATCCCGGTCGGGCGCATGCGGGAGTCTGTCTGACTGTCTCTCCCTGTTTCCGGCTTCAGAAAAATACAGAAAAAAAAAAAAAAAGGCTTGGAACACTGTTTCCTGGGCACTGGTCAAGGCTGGTTTCTAACTCGCGCGGGCGACGCGCTCAGGGACGTGACAGCTCTCTGATGTCCACCCCCCCACCCCACCCCACACACACCCTTTTCATTCTTGATGCGCTCTTCAACGTATCTCCGAGAGATTTTAGTGTCCTGCCCACTGTGAGTAAAATGTCACTGAAGAACTGTGCCACATATCACTGAGTTAAACGGAGCCTGTGCTTGTTCTGGCAGGATAGCTCTGTGGGTTAGAGCATCATCCTGATATTCGCCAAGGTTGCAGGTTCGATCCTCAGTCAGGGCACATACAAGAATCAACCAGTGAATGCATAAGGGAGTGGAACAATAAAGCAATGCTTCTCTGTCTGTCTGTCTGTCTGTCTCTCTTGCTTGGGAACAGAAATACATTTTGTTATGCAAACAGTAACAGAAATGCATTCTTTAAAGAGGTAAGTATATTGAAGACCAGCTCGGGGTCAAAACCCCAGGAGTGACAGGCCCTGGCAGGTCTCCTGGGGAAGCTACCCTCCCTCCCTCATCTTTGGTGACAGCCAGGTCGTGACAGTCTGTGCGAGAATCGAGGACCCAAGCCCCGCTGGTTAACCGTGTTCCTCGGCACCTCTGCCCTCCTAGGACAGACACCTCCAGCTGGAGTCCTCTTTACTGGAGCCCCTTGGTCAAGGACTCCCTACAAGTCTGTCCTGTTCTCATCTGGAGTGGGGGACCCCGGGGACATTTCTCTCTCTACTCAGAACAAAGGGTCCATACTTCTCCATCCTTCCTTCCTGACTGCTGGGTCCACACAACAGCAGGAGCCCATTGCGAGGAAGGGGGCCCGGGTGTCGATCCCCAGGCAAAGACACGATCTCCAGACCTGAGCTGGCCCCACCGGTCCTTGCCTGGCTCAGTTCTAGGGGGACAGTGGAATGTGGGGAACCTAGAACCGTCCCCCTGTCCAGCCTCTTGCTTATACGAGGGTACTGTGGGTCAAGGCGTGATGGTTACCGCCCCTCGGGTGCATCTTAATCAGCCATCTCACCCGCTAGCATCCCAGCTCCACCCCCCCCCCGCCTCGCTGCCTCGGCGCCTGACAGAAATCTCCTGAAGACAGGATATTACAAACCCGGGGCCTTCTACCAGGAACACGTTAGCTCTCAGGACATTCAACGAGGTGTGTCATCTTTCACATCCAATATTATAAGAAGTCTCCATTCTGGCATCTTGGGGGATGGAACCTTTGATTCTATTCTGACACTTCCTATCTGAAGCATTTCCAGAGAAGCAATCACACAGTCAAATGGTATAGACAGTGTAAAAAGAAAGAAAGAAAGAAAAAAACCAATTCAAAACAAAAACAGAAAATGCTCTCTGTAAATAGGGCCAATTGTTTCGTCTACAGGATAGAGCAGTTCCCCGCACACGTGCAGAGAGTGTCAGGGACCAACGCGGAGCTCCTGCACAGACGGCTGTCGCATTTTCTCATCTGTGAGAAAGGGTAACTCGAAGTTATTCCAAACAATATTTTTTTATTAAGTTGTTTTTCAAACGTCATGAGAGGTTGCCAGTTTTTCTGAAGTTATCTAGTCATGGGCACTTTATTATTTTTTTGAAAGAGAAAGAGAGAGAGGAAGGGAGAGAGAAAGAGAGAGAGTGTGAAAGAGAAAGAGAAGCATCAAACCATTGTTTCCCTTGGTTGTGCCGTTTATTGCTTCTCATACGTGCCCTGACCGGGGCTAGAACCAGTGAACTCGGTGCTTGGAGACGACCTCTCTCCACTGCATCACCAGCCAGGGCAGTCATGGGTACTTTCAATGCACACGGTTTAGTAAAAGAAACCAGTCTACTTACTCGATGATGATTCCCCTTGTGTGGTATTCTGGTAAAGGCAAGATGACAGATACAGAGAAAAGAAAATCAATGTTCCTGAATTTTCAGGGGGGGAGGGGTAGAAGAGATAAATAGGTAGAAAACAGAAAACATTTTTAAGGAAATAAATAGATGTATGTTGGCCCTGGTCGGTTGGCTCAGTGGTAGAGCATTGGCCTGGCATGTGGAAGTCCCGGGTTCGATTCCCGGCCAGGGCACACAGGAGAAGCGCCCATCTGCTTCTCCACCCCTCCCCCTCTCCTTCCTCTCTGTCTCTCTCTTCCCCTCCTGCATCCAAGGCTCCATTGGAGCAAAGTTGGCCCGGGCACTGAGGATGGCTCCATGACCTCCGCCTCAGGAGCTAGAATGGCTCCGGTTATAATGGAGCAATGGCTCAGATGGGCAGAGCATCGCCCCCTGTTGGGCTTACCGGGTGGATCCCAGTCGGGTACGTGCGGGAGTCTGTCTGTGTGCCGCCCCCCCCCCCCACCCCACTTCTCACTTTGGAAAAAAGAAATAAATGTATGTTGTTATCCATTGGTTAAAACCCATACAATGACAGCACCGTTATGAACTATAATGTAAACTACGGGTTTCCGTGCTGTAAACATGGATCAGCGTTACGGGTCTCTGCAGCCTGGCTCCCAGAAAAGGGACGCTTTCACTAATGGACACAGTGATAACTTCATCCAACATAAAACTATGGCTCCTGCCGAGTCACCGTGGCCTCCGTGTGCCAGGAAACCGGCTGACGACAAAAAGGGAGCTGACACCGGGGCCCGGGACCTGACCCACATAACGGCGAGGAGGAAGAACACGGAGAGGAGAATGCCTAATTCCTAAGATGGCCCCTGGGAGCGTTTCTTCTAGCTGCTGTTTGTCTTTACTGACGGATAACATGATCTGAGTTTCAACGGTGCCGCATGATATGACCACTACAATAAGTCTAGATAAAATTGTCACCGTAGATAGTAACACCATCTATTTTTTTCTCTTGATGAGGACTTTTTTTTTTTTAAGACTTCTCTCAGCAACTTTCAAATACGGTATTATTAATGATAGCGCCCAGGTTGCACATTGATTCTCCAAGACTTATTTTATTTTTGACAGAGACAGACAGAGAGACAGACAGAGAGAGGGACAGATAGGGACAGACAGACAGGAAGGGAGAAAGAGGAAAAGCATCAATTCTTCCTTGTGGCACTTTAGTTGTTCATTGATTGCTTTATCATATGTGCCTTGACTGGGGTGGGGGGGCTACAGCAGAGCTAGTGACCCCTTGCTCAAGCTAGCAACATTAGGCTCAAGCCAGCGACCTTGAGCTCCAGCTGGTGAGCTCGTGCTTAAGCCGGATGAGCCTGCGCTCAAGCTGGCGACCTCAGGGTTTCGAACCTGGGTCCTTCCGCATCCCAGTCCAACGCTCTATCCACTGCACCACCGCCTGGTCAGGCCCCAAGACTTATTTTATAACTGGAAGTTTGAACCTTTGGACCCCCCCCCCTCACCTGTTTTACACCTCCCCACCCCCTATATCTAGCAACCACCCATTCGTTCTCTGTATCTATGACTTTAATTAAAAAAAAAAAAAAAGAAGGAAAAGAATGGAATATTTATTATTTAGCAATAGAAGAAAAAGCCCTGCCCTTTGTATCAACACACATAAACCAGGAGGGGACGATGCTGAGGTAAGTCAGACAGAAATAGACAAAGGTTCCACACATTAGTGAGACTGTACCCTATCGTCCTCCTCTGCCAACATAACTCACTTAGCATAAGGCCCTCGGGGTTCACCCATGTGCCACCAATGGCATTTTCCCCTTCTTTCTCATGGCTGAATAACATTCCAGTAACTGTATCTAGACCACATTTTCTTTAGCCATCCATCCACCCATGGACGGGGCGCTCAGGTTGTTTCCGTATCTTAGCGATTGTAAGTAATACTGTAACAGACGTGGGCATGCAGTGTTCCTTTCACAGTTCATGTTTCTGGTTTCTTTGAATAAAATATCCACAAGTGGAACTGCTGGGAAATAAGGTAGTTCTATTTTTTACTTTTTGAAGAACCTCCATACTGTTTTTTTCTACAGTGGCTGTGCGAAATTACATTCCCGTCGACAGTGCTCGAGAGCTCCCTTTTCTCCACATTCTCACCGACGCTGGTTATTTCTTCCTGTCTTTTTGAAAGGAGGTGATTCTAACAGGTATGAGGGTTTGATTTTTATTTCTGAGGTGACTAATGTTGTTGAGCACTTTTTCATGTGCCTGTAGGCCATTTATATGTCTTCTTTAAAAAATATATATATATATATATATATCTATTCAAATAGATATATATATATCTATTCAAATCTTCTGATCATTTTTTCATCGGATTGTTTGTTGTTTTGGTTATTGAGTTGTGTGAGCTCTTAGTACATTATGGATATTCACCCTTGCCAATTGGGGTGTTAACCCTACATGATCTGTAAATAATTCTTTTCCCATTCAGTAAGTTATCTTATTATCCTGGTGATGATTTCCTTTGCTGTGCAGAATCACTTTAGTTTGGTGTAGTGCCCACCCCTTTTTTTTCTTTTGGAGTCAGATCCAGAAAACCACCACCAAGACCAATGTTAAGGAACTTACAGCCTGTATTTTCTTCTAGGAGTTTTATGGTTTCAGATCTTATGCTCAAGTTCTTCATCTGTTTTGAGTTCACTTTTGTGGATGGTGCAAGGTCGTGGCCCTCTTCTTCCCGGCAACATTTATCGAAGATACCATCCTTTCCCCGGGGTGTCTTCTCGGCTTCTAAGTTGTAAATGATTGACCATGTATGTGTGGGTTTATTTCTGGGTTCTCTATTCTATTTTATTGATCTATAGAACAAAGTGGTTGTTCACTTGCATTAAAAGATGTTAGGAAAAAAATAAACCTGTCCTCTCTATTCTATTTTATTGATCTATACATCAGTTTTTACCTGCCAGTACTATGCTGTTTTGATTACTATGACCTTAAAGTATAGCTTGATATTAGGTAGCTTTCTTCTTCTTTCTCAAGATTTCTTGACTGGTCATGGTGTTTTGTGGCTCCATGCAAATTTTAGGGTTGTTCGTTCTATTTTTATGGAAAATGCCATTGGAATTTTGATTCAATCTGTAGATTTCCTGCTTTGGGTAGTAGGAAAACTTTAATAATATTAATTATTTCAACCCATGAGCATGAAGTATTCCATTTCTTTGTGTCTCCTTCAATTTCTTTCACAAATGTCCTATAGATTTTTTTAGGGGGGGGGATTGTTTGTTTGTTTTTTTTTACAGGGACAGAAAGAGGGATAGATAGGGACAGACAGACAGGAACGAAGAGAGATGAAAAGCATCAATCATTAGTTTTTCGTTGCGGCACCTTAGTTGTTCATTGATTGCTTTCTCGTATGTGCCTTGACCGTGGGCCTTCAGCAGACCGAGTAACCCCTTGCTTGAGCCTGTGACCTTGGGTCCAAGCTGGTGAGCTTTGCTTGAACCAGATGAGCCCGCGCTCAAGCTGGCAGCCTCGGGGTCTTGAACCTGGGTCCTCTGCATCCCAGTCCGATGTTCTATCCACTGCGCCACCGCCTGGTCAGGCTAATGTCCTATAGTTTTCAATGTATAGAGTACAGGTCTTTTTACTTCATTGGTTAGATTTATTCCTGGGTATATTATTATTTATGGGTGGAATTATAAATGGGATTGTTTTTCTTAACTTCTCTTTCTGATAGTTCTTTATTCGTGTGTAGAAACACAACAGAGTTTCATAAATAAATTCTGTATTGTGCAACTTGATTGAATTTGTTTATTACTTCTAAGAGTTTCTCTGGGAAGTCTTTAAGGTTTTCTATATATAATATTATGATGTCATCTCCAAATAGTGACTGTTTTATCCCTTTTTTTTTCCATTTTGGATGTCTTTATTTTATTTTATTTTTTTTTCCAATCAGAATCCTTGAAAAACTGAGACTAGACAGTGTGAACTTTATATAGAAATCAACAGATCTTTGAGGTGCATAATGTGCTCTTCAGGATGCTGTTAGTACTAGACTTCCTTTGCTCCCCCCCCCCTCAAATGTAGTGTTGGTTGCTAATCACATTTTTTTTTTTTTTGTATTTTTCTGAAGCTGGAAACGGGGAGAGACAGTCAGACAGACTCCCGCATGAGCCTGACCGGGATTCACCCGGCACGCCCACCAGGGGCAAAGCTCTGCCCACCAGGGGGCGATGCTCTGCCCCTCCGGGGTGTCGCTCTGTTGTGACCAGAGCCACTCTAGCGCCTGGGGCAGAGGCCGAGGAGCCATCCCCAGCGCCCGGGCCATCTTTGCTCCAGTGGAGCCTCGGCTGCGGGAGGGGAAGAGAGAGACAGAGAGGAAGGAGAGGGGGACGGATGGAGAAGCAGATGGGCGCCTCTCCTGTGTGCCCTGGCCGGGAATCGAACCCAGGTCCCCCACACGCCAGGCCGACGCTCTACCGCTGAGCCAACCTGCCAGGGCCTAATCACATTTTTTAAGACATTGCCACCTGACCTGGAGCTGTCCGGGCAGTTATGCCCCTCCCCAAGGGACAGGTGGTTTTTTTTTCCCCCCTAACATCTTTTAATGCAAGTGAATAACCACTCAGCTTCTAGGGGCACAGCCTTTGTTCTATCACTGATATCCCAGGGCGCTCCTGGGACCCAAGTGAGTCTCCAGATCTCAACAAAGAACGCTCTATTTGTATTTTCTTTACTGCTCATATCCAACTTGTTGAACATTTCATCAACTTTTCAAGATAGCATTTTTTTTTTCTCTCACTAAATCGGTGGCAAAAGAACCCTCATCCTGGGAAGAAACTCACTTCTAGGGAACCATACCTGAGGCAGATGAGGAGGGAAGTCATGTCATTGGTCACCTTCGCTGCAAAGGAGAAGGACAGAGGCCATGCGGTGGCAGGACACACTGAGCTTTGGAGTGACCGCTAGTGTTCTCTCTCCCAACCCGATCAGTGGTTACAGGGGGCTGCGTTCACTTGTCGACACTCATGCTCGGTGTTGAAGAGGCGTGGTCCGTTTTTGTGCCGGTGCGTATAGAATAGAACGTTTTTAAATCTGCACGCTCTTTCATGGTACACAGCTGCTTTCAAGACTCGGTTCTAAGAAATTATTGGGACGAGCAAATGAAATGTGTACACAATAACTAACGAACTAAAAGGATGTTTCGTAACAAACCCTTACTTCTGCCAGAAATATTGAGCGGCTGTAGTTCAGATTAGAGTTCTTAGAATCTGGGTATGGGGAAATAGGAAAGAAGGGAGGGAGGGAGGGAGGAAGGAAGGCAGGGAGGGAAGAAGAAATGGAGGAAGGAGGAAGGGAAGTATCAGGAGAGAAGGAGAAAAGGAGAGAGGGTATTATCATCCCTCTACATAGAATAGTTGAAAAATAAACAGAGAGGGCCCGGAGGAGGAGGAACTTTGGGCTGCTGATTCAGTGGAGAGGTGAGGAGTAGTTGGTAACCTAGGAAAGCTCTCCCTGTGACGTTACCTTGTAGCTGAATTTTCTCAAGAGGAACAAGCATTGATCAGATAAAGTAGCTCCCGTGAAATCTGCGTCTTCAAAAGATTTGCTGCAAAATGTTGTTGTCGGAGCCTGTTTCCTCCCATAAGAGTAGCTAGCAGCCAGAGAACCCCTTTCACACACACAAGATTGTTAGAGAGAGGTTCCCCGCCCCCCCCCCCCCGGGAAAAGCAAAAGCAATCTGAAAAGAGCATTTAAAAGCATAACAATGGAAAAAAAGTAATATATATATATATTTTTTTTCTTTTTTTCTTACTCTTTACTAAAAACTCTGTGATCTTGGGCAAGCCTCATCTTTTCATCTTTCTGGGATACCTTTTCAAACCTGTACAATGATGATCTGAAGTTTGAAGTTTTTTTCCAGTGAGGCTAACACACTCTTTTTCTTTTCAGCTCAGATGCACTGAGTTTTAGAACCGAATGCCCCATCGGAATGCAATGAAAATTTTATTTGATTATAGCAAAACTGGGTCAGATAAATCCAGATGATACTGTTTATGATGATGATGATGATAACTAGTATTCCATGTCTATGTACGCCGTACAGTGATTTTAGACGTTTCGGACACACACGATGCAGAGCAGGAAAAGTCGCGAGCACACGGGATGAGGACTGTTAACCCCCCTATCGCGAGTGAGGAGCAATGCCCTGAATAGATGGACCGGAGCTCTCACGGACTCACCTGGTCTCATAAATGCTGTAGAGTTTTCTGTGTTCTTTGACGGCGTTCCTGAAATAAATAAATAAATAAATAAATAAATAAATAAATAAATAAATAAATAAAGCAAGCAAGCATAAAAACTAAGTTCAGGTTCATTGCTGAAATTTGAAGCCCTTCCATAACCATGTGCTCAAACTGCGCCTATTTGGTGAAACACCCCCACCAGATTTTTGTGTGTGTGTGTGTGTGAAATTCAAGAAATAATATTTAAAGAAAGGCTTTGGTTTCTTTTTTCTTTTCATCCTCTGATATATATATATATTTTAATGTTTATTGATTTTAGAAAGTGAGAAAGGGTGAGGAGGGGGAAGAGAAAGAGAGGGAGAGAGACAGGAACATCGAGCTGTTCCTGTATGTGACCTGACCGGGGGTTGAACTGGCGACCTTTGTGCTTTGGGACAATGCTCTAACCCAACCGAGCTATCTGTCTGTCCAGGGAAGCCTCTGGTATTTTAAAAAGTTATAAATTCAATAAAAGAATGGGGGGGGGGAGGAGTAATACATATCACATTAGATAAGCTTACGTTTCGGTTCCTGTTCTGATTGTAGCTAGATACTTACCCACTACTTAACTGTATTGAAGAACAGACAATACAAAAATTAAAAAATAAGATCATTTCACATAGTGAGATGTGCAGTGATTAAAAAAGAAAACAAAGTAATATAATCAGAAGTGCCTTGAGAAGAGCTCTATTAAATAAGACGGCAGAAAAGCCTCTTGGACCTCTGCCAGCCTGTCCTCCATATCTAGGAGCCCGCTTCTATTTTGTTTGTTAGTTTATTTTGTTTATTAAGAGTCCACAGGCCCTGGCCGGTTGGCTCAGTGGTAGAACGTCGGCCTGGCATGCGGGAGTCCCGGGGTTCGATTCCCGGCCAGGGCACACAGGAGAAGCTCCCATCTGCTTCTCCACCCCTTCCCCTCCCCCTTCCTCTCTGTCTCTCTCTTCCCCTCCCACAGCCGAGGCTCCATTGGAGCAAAGTTGGCCCAGACACTAAGGATGGCTCTGTGGCCTCCGTCTCAGGTGCTAGAATGGCTCTGGTTGCAATGGAGCAATGCCCCAGATGGGCAGAGCATCGCCCCCTGGTGGGCGTGCCGGGTGGATCCCGGTTGGGCGCATGAGGGAGTCTGTCTGACTGCCTCCCCGTTTCCAACTTCAGAGAAATACAAAAAAAAAAAAAAAAAAGAGTCCACATATCGGCAAAATCATATGGTATTTGTCTTTTTCTTTTCTTTCTTTCTCTCTCTTATTTTTTTTAATTAAGGGAGAAGCGGGAAGGCAGAGAGACAGACTGCCGCATGTGCCCTGACCTGGATGCAATGGGCAAGCCCACCAGGGGGCGATGCTCTGTCCATCTGAGGCTGCTGCTCAGCACCGGAGGCGGAGGCCATGGAGCCATCCTTAGCACCTGGGGCCACCTTTCTCCAACTGTTTGAGCCATGGCTGCAGGAGGGGGAGAGAGAGAGAGAGAGAAAGGAAAAGAGAGGTGTGGAGAAGCAGGAAGCAGATGGGTGCTTCTCCTGTGTGCCCTGACCAGGAATTGAACCCGGGTCCCCCGCACGCCAGGCCGATGCTCTACCACTGAGCCAACCGGCCAGAGCGGTATTGCTATTTTTCTGAGTAAAAAGGGTGAAGGGATTAAGCAAAGGAAAAAAATATGTACAGACACAAACAACAGTGTGGGATTGCAGGAAGGGAGAGGGGGTGGTGAGGGGGTGGAGGGTGGAGGTTGGGAAGGATGGTGATAGAGGGAGATGTGACTTGGGGTGGTGAGCACACCATGCAATATACAGACGATGTAATATAGAACTGTGCTCCTGAAACCTGTATCATTGTATTCACCAGGGTCACCCTAATAAAGTCAATAAAAGTTTAATAGTAAAATTAAAAAGAAAAGTTTCACCCTGGCCGGTTGGCTCAGTGGTAGAGTGTCAGCCTGGCGTGCGGGAGTCCCGGGTTCGATTCCCGGCCAGGGCACACAGGAGAAGCGCCCATCTGCTTCTCCACCCCTCCCCCTCTCCTTCCTCTCTGTCTCTCTCTTCCCCTCCCGCAGCCAGGGCTCCATTGGAGCAAAGATGGCCCGGGCACTAAAGATGGCTCCATGGCCTCTGCCTCAGGCACTAGAATGGCTCTGGTCACAACAGAGCCATGCCCCAGATGGGCAGAGCATTGCCTCCTGGTGGGCATACCGGGTGGATCCCGGTCAGGCACATGCGGGAGTCTGTCTGACTGCCTCCCCATTTCCAACTTCAGAAAAATACAAAAAAAAAAAAAAAAAAAAAGAGAAAGTTTTCTCCGGGCAAGTAAATGTTACTGAGCACGAGGTACAGAGGGTGACAGAGCTTGTGGCTGCCCCATGTCATTAGCTATTGAGGAGCAAATTGAATGGTACATGATAGCGCTGCACACCTACCGGAATAAAGTAAAAAAATTTTAAAAATCCAACACTGAAAGCTGGCACGGAGGCAGAGAAAGTCGATCACTGACACATCACTGGTGAAAATGTAATACAACCCGGTCATGCTAGAAAAATGTTTGGAAGTTTCTGGAAAAAAAAAAAAAAAAGCCTACGCATGCAAGTACCATATAACCCGGCATTTGTACCCCTGGAATGAAGGCTGACACTCACACGGGGGTCTCGGGGGTCTGGGCACACGTGTTGGTAGCAGCTGTGCTCACCAGGGGGCCAAAACAGAAGAGTACAAATCCCCCTTGAAATCAGTCCATCCGTGGCATGGGGGACTGGTCAGCCAGGTGGCAAAGGGCAACGTGTTGCTCCACGCCATCGAGTCAAATTCTGGAGCAACACTCTGGCTAAAAAGAGTTCATCCCAAAGGAAGTCATGATTGGATTATTTATTTCGTTCGTACCCCATTGTTGAAATAACAAAGTTACAGACACGGAAAACAGTTTGGTTGGTTGCTCGAGTTTAAGGCTAGGTGGGGAGGGCACATTGGGCAACATAAGGGACCCCTGTGCGGTGAGGGAAAGGCTGTGTCTTCACCATGTCACCGTCACTATCCTGGTTGTGATCTTCTCGAACAGTTTTTCAAGATATGATGACCTTTGAGGGCAACTGGGTGAGGACCCCGTGGGATCTCTGTGGATGACATCCACACAGGAAATCTTAAAATGACCTCAAATACAGCAAATAGGTTTACTTTAAACAGCTCAGTCCTAAACATTGTTTTAAAAGAATTACACGATGAATTGAGAGTTTTGAAGTGGGGAAACAACCTGCTGAGAACAGAAGCGATAGAAGTTACAAAGGAAACAGGTAACGAACCCTTCGCCAAGTGTTCAAAGCTGAACACGGGCAAAAAATGGTCTAAGCCAGTGGTTCTCAACCTTTCTAATGCCGCGACCCCGCAATACAGTTCCTCATGTTGCAGTGACCCCAAACCAAAAAATAATTTTGATGGCTACTTCATAACTGTAATTTTGCTACAGTTATGATTCAGAATGTAAATACCTGATGTGCATTATGTATTTTCCGGTGGCTTTAGGCGACCCCACCGGGGTCGCAACCCACAGGTTGAGGAGAACCTCTGGTCTAAGCGAATTGGGATGCAACTTGGAAGTAAAGTGACGAGATACTGATTTCGTGAACCAATTTTCAAAACTTAATCAATGTTTCTAGGAGTTCTGTAACGCAAGCCTGCTGATGCATTCTGGTGATAAACACTATTCCTTTTCTTGTGTCCCCTGGAGTCTCAAGAAAATTCATAAACTTTAAAGGCAGTGATTACCAACGTGGGATCCTGTCCTTATAAAAATCATCTGAGCTAACTTCTGATTATAAAGATGGCCATTTGCCAATTGTTTTTGATTTAAATGCTTTCACGTGGTAAAATATCGGAAACAGCCAAGTATCGAACAGTTGCAGAAACTGTTGGATAAAACATGGTAACGGCCTGAGACATATTAACCCTAGGCATAATACCTAGTTGAATAATCTTTAATGACATAAAAAATGATCATGATAAAAATCATCGGTGACATCATAATACGAAACCTTGCAGATGTATTATCCTCGGTCGATACATCAAAACTTAATGTATAACCCCCGAGTGTTAGAATAATGAGTTAATATTTTTAGTCCTCAACAGTTTCCAAAGGCATATACCATTTCAGAATAATGAAGGGACTATAAATTATAGATAAACTGGGGGGGAAAAATGGAATTTATTACAAAGAAACGTCTTCCAGAAAAGTTTAAGAGTCTCCTGCCTTTTTAAATTTAACAAAATGGACATTTTGACACTTCAAACAAATTAGGAGGTTATTTGTTATAGAGCAACTGTACCCCCCCCAAAAGTGGGTGTGGTCTAAGACAAGCAGGTGGGCAGTCCCATGGCTCTTAGCCTTCCTCAGGACCTGTGGGGTCTCTCTCTAGCCAAGTCAGATGGTTGTTAGTGATTAGAAAAGGCCTGACTCAGGGTACATCATTGATCTTTTATTAGTATTATTATTTTATTTATTATCTTATTATTTATTATTTTAGAAAAAGGCAGGGGGAGACAGAGAGAAAGAGAGAGAGAAATATCAATTTGTTGTTCCACTTATTCATGCATTCATTGGTTGATTCTTATATGCGCCCTGACCGGGGATCGAACCCGCAACCATTTGAACAACCCAGCCAGGACCAGAACCCAGAACTGGTCTTTCATAACAATCGCTGATTCTTTGTCCAGCTCGTGTTATATACATTTTCACCCAAGGCTCTGAAACTTGCTTCATCTTTCAGTGACGAGGAACCCTTCTCTTCCCCCCCCCTCACCTCTCTCTTTCTCTCTCCTTAAAAAAAGTATCTGTGGGCCCTGGCCGATTGGCTCAGTGGTAGAGCGTCGGCCTGGCGTGCAGAAGTCCCGGGTTCGATTCCCGGCCAGGGCACACAGGAGAAGCGCCCATCTGCTTCTCCACCCCTCCCCCTCTCCTTCCTCTCTGTCTCTCTCTTCACCTCCCGCAGCCAAGGCTCCATTGGAGCAAAGATGGCCCGGGCGCTGGGGATGGCTCCTTGGCCTCTGCCCCAGGCGCTAGAGTAGCTCTGGTCACGACAGAGAGATGCCCCGGAGGGGCAGAGCATCGCCCCTGGTGAGCATGCCAGGTGGATCCCCGTTGGGCGCATGCGGGAGTCTGTCTGACTGTCTCTCCCCGTTTCCAGTTTCGGAAAAATACAAAAAATATATATATATATATATCTGTGGAGTCAACGGCTAGCAAACGGATGCCACTTCTCTGCCTAGCAAAGCCTGCCTTGTAATGCAATCAACCCAGAGGGAAGGAAGGACGGTTGAAATCCCAGTGCAGGGCCACCCTTGCGCTGCGGGGAAAGCTACGGAATCCACAGCAGAGTGAAAATATGTGTTGGAAAGTCAGAGAGCTCGTCGACCGTGACATTTCTGTGACCGGATCCAACACGGGCGACCCTTCTCCCTGCACGTTTCCTAGAGGCACACGCGTGTGCGCCCGCACCTTCCTCGGTGAGAAGCAATCGCTCTTCCCCATCCCCCGCACCAGCACTGCCTCTTCCTGCGTTCCTCACCACGCACACCCTCTCTCGGATGGTCTTTCTTGCTTCTCTTACTGCAACATGGGTTTGCGTTCATTACAGAAGTCGTATGTGTAACCCTAACCAGGATGCGGTACGCCTGGGACAAATACGAAGTAATATTGAATATAAACTAAAATCGGAAAACAGTATTTTAAGAGACTCAACCTTAAAAGAAGAAGAAGGAGAAGAAACCTGTCTATCTGTAGTCTGTACACAGCCTTCGGGTAACTAATATGAAGGCTCCAATTTAAATGAGGTGAGAGATGAACAGAAATAATTGATGAATTGATAATATATGGAGCATTTAATACTATATTTATCAGGCCCTGTATCTCCTATCTGTGCTCTTCTTCCTTCCTTCCTTCCTTCCTTCCTTCCTTCCTTCCTTCCTTCCTTCCTTCCTTCCTTCCTTCCTTCCTTCCTTCCTTCCGTCTCCTTCCCTTCCTCCCTTCTTTCCTTCCTTCCTTCCTCCTTCCTTCCTTCCTTCTTCCTTTCTTCCTCCTTCCTTCCTCCCTCCTTCTGTCCCTTCCTCCCTTCCTCCTTCCTTCCTTCCTTCCTTCCTTCCTTCCTTCCTTCCTTCCTGTCTCCTTCCCTTCCTCCCTTCTTTCCTTCCTTCCTTCCTCCTTCCTTCCTTCCTTCCTTCTTCCTTTCTTCCTCCTTCCTTCCTCCCTCCTTCTGTCCCTTCCTCCCTTCCTCCTTCCTTCCTTCCTTCCTTCCTTCCTTCCTTCTTCTTCCCTCCCTCCCTCTATTCCTTTCTTTCTTCCTCCTTCCTTTCTTTCTTCTTTACTCCCTCCTTCCCTTCCTCCCTCCCTCCTTCCTTCTCTTCCTCCCTTCCTTCCTCCTTCCTTCCTTCCTTTCTTCCTTCCTCTTTTTGGTGATATTTTCTCTCCAAGTTATTTTCCAGAGTCAAAATCAACTGCCTGTTAGTTCGTTTTGTTCATTAGTTTCCACCTACAAGTGAGATCCTAGGATGCTTGTCTTTCTCTGCCTGCCATATCTCACTTAGCCTAATAATCTCCAGGTCCAGACCATCCACGCTGTCACAAAAGGTAAGATTTCCTTTTTTTTTTTGTGGCTGAGTAGTATTCCATTGTATAAATGGACCACAGTTGTTGTTTTTTATCCACTCATCTACTAATGGGCACTTGGGCTGCTTCCAGATCTGGTTATGGTGAATAATGTCACAGTGAATGTGGGGGTGTGTATATATATATATTCCATATAAAGAGCAGGCTGCGGTCGGGGGGCTAGGGGGCTGGGTGAGGGAGGTGGAGGGGTAAACACACTATACAGTGTACAGAGATGTGTTGTAGAATTGGGTGCCTGAAACCTGTATAATTCTGTTACCCCATGCCACCCCATTAAATTTAAAATAAACAAACAAACAAATAAACAAACTGCCCTCTTCCTTAGGAATGTCCCCTCTTCTCCCTTGCAGACTTGGCCTTTCTGTTCCTGTAACAGCCGAGAGAGACCTGCATTTTCTGTCTGGGGAAAGCATGGATAAACCTGCGTGGACTACAGGGAGCAGGGAGGTGACCATGCCATGCACGGAGCGACGTGATCGTTGACGAGATTTACACCTTGAGGTGGTCCCAGGAAGCCCTGACATGCTTTTGAACCTGAGTTCGCCTCCTGCCAACAGGTTTTCTCTGTGTGGCCAGGGTGAATGTTTCAGGGTGATGCATGTCCATCCCTGACCAACAACACTGACCGGGACCTCCGCATGTCCATCCCCGACCAACAACACTGACCGGGACGTCCGCATGTCCATCCCCGACCAACAACACTGACCGGGACCTCCGCGTGTCCATCCCTGACCAACAACACTGACCGGAACCTTCGCATGCCCATCCCCGACCAACAACACTGACCGGGACCTCCGCATGTCCATCCCTGACCAACAACACTGACCGGGACCTCCGCATGTCCATCCCTGACCAACAACACTGACCGGGACCTCCGCATGTCCATCCCCGACCAACAACACTGACCGGGACCTCCGCATGTCCATCCCCGACCAACAACACTGACCGGGACCTCCGCATGTCCATCCCCGACCAACAACACTGACCGGAACCTCCGCACGTCCACCCCCGACCAACAACACTGACCGGAACCTCTGCATGACCAACAACACTGACCGGGACCTCCGCATGTCCATCCCCGACCAACAACACTGACCGGGACCTCCGCATGTCCACCCCTGACCAACAACACTGACCAGAACCTCCGCATGCCCATCCCCGACCAACAACACTGACCGGGACCTCCGCGTGCCCTTCCCCGACCAACAACACTGACCGGGACCTCCGCGTGTCCATCCCTGACCAACAACACTGACCGGGACCTCCGCATGACCAACAACACTGACCGGGACCTCTGCATGTCCATCCCCGACCAACAACACTGACCGGGACCTTCGCGTGTCCATCCCTGACCAACAACACTGACCGGGACCTCCGCATGTCCATCCCCGACCAACAACACTGACCGGGACCTTCGCGTGTCCATCCCCGACCAACAACACTGACCGGGACCTCCGCGTGCCCATCCCCGACCAACAACACTGACCGGGACCTCCGCGTGCCCATCCCCGACCAACAACACTGACCGGGACCTCCGCGTGCCCATCCCCGACCAACAACACTGACCGGGACCTCCGCGTGCCCATCCCCGACCAACAACACTGACCGGGACCTCCGCGTGCCCATCCCCGACCAACAACACTGACCGGGACCTCCGCGTGTCCATCCCCGACCAACAACACTGACCGGGACCTCCGCGTGCCCATCCCCGACCAACAACACTGACCGGGACCTCCGCGTGCCCATCCCCGACCAACAACACTGACCGGGACCTCCGCGTGTCCATCCCCGACCAACAACACTGACCGGGACCTCCGCGTGTCCATCCCCGACCAACAACACTGAGCGGAACCTCCGCACGTCCATCCCCGACCAACAACACTGACCGGGACCTCCGCGTGCCCATCCCCGACCAACAACACTGACCGGGACCTCCGCGTGCCCATCCCCGACCAACAACACTGACCGGGACCTCCGCGTGTCCATCCCCGACCAACAACACTGAGCGGAACCTCCGCACGTCCACCCCCGACCAACAACACTGACCGGAACCTCCGCATGACCAACAACACTGACCGGGACCTCCGCATGTCCATCCCCGACCAACAACACTGACCGGGACCTCCGCGTGTCCATCCCCGACCAACAACACTGACCGGGACCTCCGCGTGCCCATCCCCGACCAACAACACTGACCGGGACCTCCGCGTGCCCATCCCCGACCAACAACACTGACCTGGACCTCCGCGTGCCCATCCCCGACCAACAACACTGACCGGGACCTCCGCGTGTCCATCCCCGACCAACAACACTGACCGGGACCTCCGCATGTCCATCCCCGACCAACAACACTGACCGGGACCTCCGCACGTCCATCCCCGACCAACAACACTGACCGGGACC
Organism: Saccopteryx leptura; assembly: GCF_036850995.1. Classification (NCBI taxonomy): domain Eukaryota; kingdom Metazoa; phylum Chordata; class Mammalia; order Chiroptera; family Emballonuridae; genus Saccopteryx; species Saccopteryx leptura. Next base: position 54,885,511 of record NC_089515.1, on the reverse strand, counting down.
TCCGCGTGCCCATCCCCGACCAACAACACTGACCGGGACCTCCGCGTGTCCATCCCCGACCAACAACACTGACCGGGACCTCCGCGTGCCCATCCCCGACCAACAACACTGACCGGGACCTCCGCGTGCCCATCCCCGACCAACAACACTGACCGGGACCTCCGCGTGTCCATCCCCGACCAACAACACTGACCGGGACCTCCGCGTGTCCATCCCCGACCAACAACACTGAGCGGAACCTCCGCACGTCCATCCCCGACCAACAACACTGACCGGGACCTCCGCGTGCCCATCCCCGACCAACAACACTGACCGGGACCTCCGCGTGCCCATCCCCGACCAACAACACTGACCGGGACCTCCGCATGTCCATCCCCGACCAACAACACTGACCGGAACCTCCGCACGTCCACCCCCGACCAACAACACTGACCGGAACCTCCGCATGACCAACAACACTGACCGGGACCTCCGCATGTCCATCCCCGACCAACAACACTGACCGGGACCTCCGCGTGTCCATCCCCGACCAACAACACTGACCGGGACCTCCGCGTGCCCATCCCCGACCAACAACACTGACCGGGACCTCCGCGTGCCCATCCCCGACCAACAACACTGACCTGGACCTCCGCGTGCCCATCCCCGACCAACAACACTGACCGGGACCTCCGCATGTCCATCCCCGACCAACAACACTGACCGGGACCTCCGCGTGTCCATCCCTGACCAACAACACTGACCGGGACCTCCTTCTTCCTTCCGCTTGGTCTCTGCATACCGGTCTCGTTTCAACCCCTCGTTATCTTTCCCCTACACTTGATTCCTCCTAAACACAGCAGTGTCCACTGTTCCCTGAGCATACCTTGCTCTGTGTACAGTGCTCTTGGCTCAGGGCACCGTTGGTTCAGCTGTTGCCAAGCTCTGGGCCACCCTGGTTTTCGTGCGGCGGCCACCGCCCCCACACCCACCCACACAGACGCCGCTTCCTTCTTCCCTTCCCCTTTTCATTCTGAACCTGGACAGACTAAGGGGTCTTGGCCAACTGGTCAGCCCACTGCCTGGCTTCTCCACATTCAGCTATTTTAGGCTTTGATGCTGGAAATTCAATTCTCACCGACACCAGGGTTCTGCAGGACTGGGGTGCCCCCTACTGCCATCCAGAGCTGTAATCACCCTTCTTCACGTCACTCAAAAAAAAAAAAAAAGGAAAAACACTGATGGAACAAACCCACGGGAATTCACCCGGTAGGCTGGTATTTCTTAGGAGAAACATTGACTGTCCTATTAGAACACAATTACTGAAAGGGTAGTGAATGTTTTCTAAACTGTGAGCTTCTATACAGTTGTATTGTCTCTCTGACCCCTCCGGTCCATCTGACCGGGGACTCTGTTAGACCTTTATAAACAGTAAAAGGAGAAACTGGGTCACTATCTAATCGCAGGGAGAAGAGAAGCATTTAAACCATTGTGCTGCTCAAATACCTTTTTTTAAAAAAAAAAAATCAGATTGTACTTATGATAATTTCCAAATGTTCAATAACAGGCATGAAAATGAAATAGAGAAACAATTTACCAAGAAACCATGGACTTTTTCAAAATAATTCATAAAAAAAACCAACATAAATTCACTTCCAGTCAATGCGCCGTTCATTGCCGGTCAACAATACCTTCATCCAGTATTAGTGTTAAGAACAAATGCCCATAACTCGGTCATCTGAAAGCAACCCTTGGTTTATCCACTTTCCTCCCCCCTCCCCGATTTTTCTTTTGCACAAATGACGGGAAGACGTTGACCGTCAGTGAAGGTCTGAAGTCACCACGTGGCTGAGCTCAACACGGTGTGAGTCCTCGGGCTGCTCAATCCGGAGAGAGGAGCAGTGTCCTCTGGTGTCACTCAGCTTGGAATTCTAACACTCAACAGGTCGATTCCACAAGGCACAGGAAGTCGAGGCTGGCGGTTTTTTTAACAGCTGAGCTGTCAGGCTAACTCTATCTTTAGGGATCCACCGTTTACGATGTGAGGAAAATGAAGGTGGGCACGCGTTTGAAGTTTTCATTTGCGAGTCAGCGTGCCTTTCAGAACAGCCTCCTCTCAAGTGAAATAAGCCATTTGAGGAATCCAATGAACGGTGTGAACTGAGGGATGGAATGGAGACAGAGGAGGGATCACAGGGACCAGAGGAAAAGAGGACAGAGGGAAAGGGGATGAGAGGATGGGATAAACCTGAAGGGAAGGGGGGAGGGCGTTATGGGGAGGGGAGCAAGGGAGATGTTGAGGGGAATAGGGGGGAGAGGGGATGTATTCGGGGCGACACTAGAATCTATGTAAACACAATAAATTAAAATCAATAAAAAAAGAGAATAGCCTCCTCTCTAGTTTAGATCTTATGCACGAGACGATACATTCCGTGTCTAACACCGGAGAGCCACCAGACTCAGAGGGGCGGAACACCGTGGCCCAGTGTTACTTTCAGAGCCACACCCCTGCACCGTGGCAACATGGACAGATTGTATCCTGTCCCGGGAAGGTCGTCCCAACTTCTCCACCTGCCAAAGCCCCCAGCGGGTGGCCAACACGTGCGATGCCTGACGTGGGACACAGCTGAAGACCAGAGTGGCTCCCACATGGTCGATTCTTTCTAAAGGAGAGTTAAAACGGTGCCTCTTCTCACAACGGTTTCTGTGAACACAGCGGGTCTCCGAAGACAGAGGATAATATGTATCAATAGTATAAATCTTGACCCCTGCCCCAGGCTTCCTTTCCACTCATCTTATGCGCGACTACTAGGAGGGGGACTCCGTTTCAGTGCTGCGCTCACCTCTCAGGACCTGCCCCCTGAGCCAGACAGACACAGCCCCCCCCCCCCAGAGACAACCCCACATGTGCACGGGCCCCAGAGGCGGGCAGGCTCTCCGCTCTGCGGGCCACCCCCACCCCACCCCCATTGGCTGTGGAGACGTGGCTTCTTCTCAGGAAACGGACCTTTAGAAAAACCTCTAAAGGTCTGTGGCAATGCGGTGAGGGTTGAATTCTAATGCCATCGGGTTTGATGCTGGGTTTCCCTCCCGTTGTGATGAATTATAGATAAAACGGAGCCCGGACGGCAGGTGTCTCTCCAAAGAGAAGACGAGATGCGTGTGGAGGGGCAGGTGTTAAGGACGGAGGATGGATCAGGCCAGGTTAGGGAGGGGCAGGGCTTGGCCCGAGCAGCGGGAAACCGTCGGCTGCTACTGCTGACCCCCCCTTCCCATCTCTGTTCTTAAAAGGGGGACCGGTGGTTATTAAAGGGAGAACCAAGCCTGACCAGGTGGTGGTGCAGTGGATAGAGCATCAGACTGGGATGCGGAAGACCCAGGTTCGAGACCCTGAGGTCACCAGCTTGAGCGCGGGCTCATCTGGTTTGAGCAAAGAGCTCACCAGCTTGGACCCAAGGTCGCTGGCTCAAGCAAGGGGTTACTCGGTCTGCTGAAGGCCCCCGGTCAAGGCACATATGAGAGAGCAATCAATGAACAACTAAGGTGTTGTAATGCACAACGAAAAACTAATGATTGATGCTTCTCATCTCTCTCCGTTCCTGTCTGTCTGTCCCTGTCTATCTCTGCCTATGTAAAAAAATAAAATAAAATAAAATAAAATAAAATCCCACTGTTGCCACTCAGTAGGAAATAAAAAAAAGGGGGGGGGGAACCAACACACTCCTGAAGTCCCTTAAGCAATGTCTTCAAGGAGGACCCCACTTTGGGGAGCCAGGGGTCCCAGTTCCACACCAGCCCACCTACCCCCACCTCCAGGGTCCCAGAACCAAGAAGACAACTCCCCATAACTTCTGGGAGTTGAACCAGTGGAGAGGATTACGCGGACTCACTCGCTCTGAGCTCCCCGCTGGGTAGCTGCTCAGAAGGCGCTGGGGGCATGTGGGGAGGAACGGAATCAGCTGGCTTCCAGGATGAAGGCTGGTGGGGGGGCAGCTTTCTCTGCCATCTTGTTCCTTTGCTGAGCCTCCCTCTACCCCAATTGTGGGGGGGGGGATTGTGCGAGAGTGTCCCTCAAGCTCCCCTCCTTGGTGATGCCTTGAGACCCCACCAACTTGTGGGCCCAGCCAGCCGCATCCAGTGGCTTTTTCGCTAACCACGGCCTGTCTTGTCTCATACCAGGAACTTCCCCAAGTTCTCTCAGAGGTTCACAAACCCCAAACAAGCAACATCTGGTCTCAGAGAGCCCCGTACCTCTTGCTAGGTGGCCGCCTGTCTTGGCTCATACCAGGAACTTCCCCAAGTTCTCTCAGAGGTTCACAAACCCCAAACAAGCAACATCTGGTCTCAGAGAGCCCCGTACCTCTTGCTAGGTGGCCCGGGTCTGGCCCGAGTGGCAGCCAGCCTCGGTTCACAGCTTGGCCTCTCCGGGTACCTCTAAGCCCAGCACGGATGACAACCATCTGTACGTCACTTCACCAGGTGGCCCCAGGCCAGGAATAGGCAGCAGCTGACCTGGGTCTGCATGAAAACCCCTCCCAGGAGGCCCCACATCCAACACCCGCCCCGTGACCACATCAGAGCCATGCCCAACCACCTCCACCAATGACATATTTTTTTTTATCTTTTTTTTTAAATTTTATTTATTTATTCATTTTAGAGAGGAGAGGGAGGGAGAGACAGAGAGAGAGAGAGAGAGAGAGAGAGGAGAGACAGAGAGAGAGAAATGGGGGAGGAGCTAGAAGCATCAACTCCCATATGTGCCTTAACCAGGCAAGCCCAGGGTTTTGAACCGGCGACCTCAGCATTTCCAGGTTGACGCTTTATCCACTGCGCCACCACAGGTCAGGCCCATCAATGACATATCTAAAGGGCAGACTCACCAGGCACCAGAGCCTCTCTGAAGTGACTCCTGCTCTATGGGGTCACCCTTCAACAACAGCTCCTCCCCTACAGTCAAGACCAGTCCGGACAGCCAATCAGCCTGAGGGTCAGTCCCCGGCATCGCTGTGCCAACAGCGATCAAAGCTCAGCCACAACAGGAGGGCACACACAACCCACACAAGCGGCACCGCTGATGCACCCAGCTCAGGTGACCGGGGAGACTACCCCACTGGGCCCCACAGGACACCGGCTGCTAAGACTTTGCCAAATGCGTAGAAACGGACAAAAGGAGGCTGGCAAAGTGAGCAGATGGGGAAATGTGCCCACGATGCAAGAACCAAACCAAACTCCAGAGAAAGAACGAAACGTCATGGAGAGATGCATTCTACCAGACGCAGAGCTCGGAACACTGGTCACAAGAACGCTCAGTGAAGAAGAGATCGGTTCTGCCGGCCAGAGGGGACCTAGCGCCCAAACATTTGGTGATGGAAAGCAAGGACTTACAACCAAGATTACCCTACCCGGCAAGGCTATTATTTAGAATTGAAGGGCAGAGAAAGAGCTTCCCAGATAAGAAAAAAAGCTATTACAAGAAATATTAAAGATCTTCTTTGAAGAAGAAAATAAAAAGAAGAAGAAGAAAAATAAATGGGTAATAAAACAACAATAACAACATACCTATCCATAATCACTTTAAATGTAAATGGATCAAATGCTCCAATCAAAAGATGGGGTGGGTGAATGAATTAAAAAACAAACAAGCAAAAAACCCAAAATCCTGACGCAGGTGACCTACAAGAAACCCACTTCAGATTGAAAGACACACAGGGCTCAAAGTAAAGGGATGGAAAAAGATATTTTATGCAAATGGAAATGGAAGAAGAGAGAGAGAGAAAAAAAGCTAGAGTAGCAATATTTATACCAGACAAAAGAGACTTTCAAACAAAGGCTATCACAGGAGCCAAAGAAGGACCCAGCCATTGTAGTTCTAGTTTAGAACACATTTATTCATTAATTTACAAGGACACATAGGCACCCTGGCGTTCACGGTGGCGTCATTTACAACCACCAAGATAAAGACGCAACAACCTAAGTGCCCATCAGTAGATGAACAGATTAAAAAAATAATAATAATAAAAGGTGCTATTTACACGCAATGGAATATTACTCAGCCATAAAAAAGAAATGAATGACATCTTGCCATTTGGGGACAACACAGATGGACCTATTATGCTGAGTGCAATAAGTCAGACAGAGAAAAACAAAGATCCTATGATTTCAGTTATATCTGGACTCTAAAATAAATAAATAAATAAATAAATAAACAAACAAACAAATAAATAAATAAATGAAATAGACACAAACTCATAGATACAGAGAACATTTTGATGGTATTTTGGGGCAGGGGATGGGGCGGGTGGGTGGAAACGGTGACGGGATAAAGAAGCACAAATCGGTAGTGACAGGAACGTGGGGGGGGGGGGACGTAAAGTACAGCACAGGGAATAGAGTCAGTCCTAATGTAACAATCAGGTATGGCGTCGGGTGGGTAGCAGACTTCTCAGGGTGAGCACCTCTTAAGTTACGTAAATATTGGATCACTATGTGGAACACCTGAGAGTCACAGAATCTTGTGTGCCAACCGTCACTGAAATTTTTAAAAATTACTTTTTAAAAATAGAAACCCATCTTCCATTAATAAAGCCGCTCAATAAGACAGCTGTTCTTCAAGAAAGAAAAGGAAAGTTCCGCAGGAATACGGCCTATCCCAAAGCAGGCCAAGCCAGGGCCCCTGCGCCCTCCCCACTGCGCCCCTGCGCTCCTGCGCTCTGCGCCCTGCGCCCTCCGCCCAGCTGGGCACGGCGCGTTTGGTGAGAGTCTGGCGGCCTCTGGCGGGCGCCGCCGCCGCCACAGAGGAGCGTTCGCCGAGCCGCGGGCGGCATGTGGCGCCCTGGAGAGGTGAGAGCGAGCGCGAGTGCGCCAAGCGCGGGGGATCTGCAGGGGGCAGCGCGCGGCCCCGGGCGCGGCGCACGGCGGAGCCGCAGGGCGGCGGCAGGAGCGTGGGGCGCCGGACTGGGTCGGCCGGGAGCGCTGGGCAAGTTCGCGCTGGCAGCATGGAGCGGTGACGCTGCACCGGCCTTGCGCACCTGCCAGGCGGGCGACAGCGAACGGCGGAGGAGGAGGATGCACCGTAGCCGACGGCTCGCCTCCCGGGGCCGGCGCGCAGGGTAACCCCCGGCGCGCAGTGTAAGCCGGGCAGCGGGGTAAGGAGACGCAGGCGAGCGGAGAAAAGGACGGGCGGTCCGGGTTCGACCCGCAGCACCCCTGTCCTCGGAGCTGCGGGGTCCGGGAGGGGACCTGGAAAGCAGGCGGGGCGCCGCGAGCGGCCGGGAGCGCAAACTTTCCCCCGGCGGCTGCGGGAGCACAGCCAGCGCGAGAGGGCAGGGGCGTTCTGGGCGGCGCAGCCCTGCCAGATGGGGCACCGGAGCGCAGCACCCACCACGCGCGCAGCCAGGGATCAGGGTGTGGGGACCCCCCACCGCTGCGGTCACTGGAATCGGAGGGCGGAAGAGCACACCTGGAGGGCCCCGCCAGCCCCGGGGCTCTGAGGCGCGCGGGGTCACGGCGCCGCCGGCGGGGTGGGCGCGGGCTGCTTGCTGGAGGCCGGGGGACTTGGAGCCGCCGCTGGACCGCGCGCCCCTCGCCGAGGAAAAAGGCGTTGCCCCGCGTAGCGCTCGATTTGGACCCAGGGCCGGGGCGGCGAGGTGTACGCGGGCCAGAGCGAGCCGGGGAGGGCTTGCGGGCGGGAGACGCGGGGCGCGCCGCTGCGGACCCGGCGGGAGGCCGACCCGGAGGTGCTGCTGGAGCCGGGGTGGCCGAGGCTGCGGCTACGCAGCGCCGCCCCCGTTTTCTCCTCAAGTCCGCAAGCCCCTGAGGCGGTCCTGGGGACTGTGAGAGCGCAGCCTTTGGGAGGGGGGGAGGCTGGGGGGTTGAGGGGTCGCCAGAGGCGCTGCCCGTGGTTTCCGCCGCATGCAGCGCCGCGTGCTGGCCGCGGGGACTCTAGCCCGGGTCAGGCGACAAGCCCCGGGACGACTCCCAGGAGACCTCCCGCATGGCACCGTGGCACCCTGGCTTTCTGGACCCTGGGGCCTTCTTTTCTCCTGAGGTCGAAGTACCTGTTGTGTGGTTCCCAATTCTGGTGTCGGCCTGGGGCGTGGGGCTAGAGGGTCTTCTCAGGAAAACGTTCCCTTTGAGCACGAGGTGCTCCTGCGTCGCGTGCACCCCTTGGCGATATGCGCATGTTGAGAACCGGGTGCCTTCTCTCAGCTGAGTTACAGAGCCCCGGGACTGTGCCGGCCTGGATCTTGGGTGCATTCGTTGCATTAGGGTTCAGCACAGACCCGGGAGACTTCCCCAGACGCGGTGATACCATGAAGTTATTTAGTCGTGGGGACTGGATGTCGAGAGAGGGGCAGGCCTCCCTTGTAAGCAGTTCTGTTACCGTGATTTCGTAGACTTTCTTTCTTAGATGTGGTTTATTTTTTTTCCCCCTCCCTTCCTCTTTCAGCACCTTGAAGAACAAGGAGTAGCCAGCTGGCTTTGAACACGTGGCAAACATCAGAAAGGTAACCTTATTCCACTTGTAGATCTGACTGCAAAATAAACCCCCCAAAACAAACAGAAAAAAACAAAAACAAAATAGAACATCAAGCATTGATTCTAGTAAGAGGACTGAGGGAAGTCATTTGATCACACGCTATAAACTGAAACAAAGTATCTGAGACGTGGGAAACATAAATTAGGAGAATGATTCTGCTCTCTGAGTGGAAAATTAAACCAGCGTGCAATTTCTTTGCATCGCCTAAGTCACTGTCCAGGGAACCCCAGCGGGACACCCGCTGCAGAGCCATGCCCGAGGACAGCCAGGGTCCTTGCTGTGTTCCCTGTGTGTGCTGGCCGCATGCATTAATTCCAGAACCGTGGCAGGAAAACGTTCGTGTTGACTTGCATTTTTCCCCCCTCTCTGTGTGCCTTTCAGCTTCGAGATCGAGGTGGAGACGGGAACCTTTTTTTTTTTTTTTTTTTTTTTCCCTCCGTAACTCATCTGCCTTCAGCTGGTATTCCACTTCTTGGGAATGGACGATGGAATGTTCCCTCACTTTATCATGATCAAAAACCTCCTCCTCTTCTGTATTTCCATGAGCTTAGCCAGTCGCTTTGGGTAAGTGACCCTCTCTGGTGCTCTTTCATTGGATGGTTCTTTCCGGGGCACCGCCTGCCTTTCAGAAACTTTTGCTCGGTGGTCCTGTGCTCTGCTGGTTGTGGTAAATACATTAAAAACAAGTCTTTGCCCTGCCCCGTGCTTCCTTCCTGAGCAAGGCTGTCCCCAGAGGTGGGGAGAAGAGGGCACAGGTGATGTTTTCAGAAGCGGAAACGAGGTGGTTTGGGAGTTGTGTGTGTTTCCTCTTACCCAGGTTAAAACGAGACTCCGGCGTCCACATGCGTAAAGGACACTTGATGCTTCTTGTCTTTATGTTTTGGTGACCCCCCACCCACCCTCCCTGGGCTTCCATTTGGCAAAAGAATCTGCTCCTAAGGCCAAGCCCACGTTATGTGGCAATGACAAGGTGTAGAGATCATGGAACAGGGTTGCATTGCCTTGAACTGCAGCCGTGTGAAGGTAGGAAGTCCGTAACGTGACTGACAGTGTGCAGCACACATCCGGGCGTCTGGCCTCACGGATTCCTGTAAGTTCTTTCATCTTGGCTCTTGGTATCGGAGTTCCGACTTGAGTCTGTTTCCGTCTGACTAGTGATCATTGGCGATCGGATACATGTCCTTACCGGGGGCTGAGAGTCCTCCTGACCTCTTGGCTCCCCCAAAATGGTTCTGGCCAATCAACAGGGTGGCAACTTTGAAGTGGACGGAGTGTAAGTTAAAAAGGACATTCCGGGGTGAATCTGCCAAGCACGCTTTCTGTAACGCGTGGACCCAGTTCGGTGAGCGTGGGTAAATCACGAGGGGTCTCATGAATACTGCCATGGTGCAGCACCCCATAGAGACACCGGCCCTCGGGCCAGCGAGGAGGGTTCCTCCGGGTTCGTGACCTCCTCTGTCTGTGCTCTGGATGTTTTCTGCTCTTCTGACCTTCCCAGGAGAGAGGCTGTGGTGGTCCCCAGGTGCTGTGTCTGGCACTGAGATTGTGACTTGCAGGATGAAGCCCCTCGAACCCTTCCGAATGTCCCTGTGGGACATTGATCAGTTGTTACTTTTTGCCTAGCTGTCGGTCCTGAACGGGCACCTCTCTGTCTGTGACTTTGGTTCCTTCTCTGTTGAGTGACAGTTGTCATTTCCTGGGTCCCTTCCGGCTATAAATCCTAGACACCACAATGTCCCCAGTGTTCCTCCGAATGAACAATGTGTGTAGAGCTGGGATAGGCTCTCCAAGTTAATCCAGGAGGCAGTTCGCTTGTTTCCTGATACAATGTCTACATTTAGCAACATTTCAGGAGTGAGGGATCTACTAAGGTGAGGACCCTGGGTTTTCTTTTCATTTAAGATTTGGCCAAATATATTATGGCGAGGTCTGCATTCTTACAGTGGTGAAGTTCTCAGTTTCCGGGGCGATGCAAGTCTGGAATAGGAAGTCATGTGCCTGTGGGACTTGTCATTAATTAGAAGCCACGATCTTTCATTTGTTATTTAGTACGGTTGTCTTTCTAAGGCTATCTTCAAAATGGAGAGATGACTGTCTAGTTTTTGGAAGCTGACACCAAACAATGGTACCGTGGCTCTTCAGTGTCCCCTAGAGGATAGGCTCTTGGGGGGTGTTTTAGATCCTTTAAGATAGAAGGTCAGTACAGTAATCCACCCTAGAACAATGTCCACTAACTGCAAACAAAACAAAACAAAACAAACAAACAAACAAAAAAAACAAGGTATAGACACAGAATCATGGGGTAAAAAAAGGTAAGTATCTTTCATTCCATCACCCCAAAACATTCTTCCCTTCATATTTTGGGGGTGTTTTCCTTCTCTTGTTTCTATGCTTATTTTTATGCCTTTGGGATCATACCTCTCTTTCAATTCTGGACTGTGCTGGCTTTTTTTTTTTTTTTTTTTTTTTTTAATGCCTCATGCTCTGTTATTACAAACTCTTTAAAACATAGGATTTAAAAACGGATGTCTGTTCTTAAAGGGCACGAATGCTTACTCATCAGCTACATCCCTAATTCGGGATGTTGACACGGTTTCCCGCGGGGCTGTTGGGAGACACGTTCCTACGGCGAACGTCTCCGGCTGACGACCCCTTTTCAGTATCGGAGATCATTTCTGTTCGAAGATACTCCTTTTTGGTGGGATTTCACGTCACATCCTCGGAGCGTCTTTGACTCTTGATCCCGTGGGCTCCAGTTTCTAATGCAGAGGGGGGTGTCTTGCCGAGCAGGAAAGGGGGAGGTTTCATACACCTGGCCAGCAGGGGTGCTTCTCCAAGAGCTGCCAAAGATGTGCTGTGGGTCCAGGGGCAACAGTTCCCTGTTGGGTTTCTTGTTCTGAGACGAGACTTGCTTATCACCCTAAAGGTGCTGCAGAAACGTTTGTTGTTCAATTGCCAAGAAAGTTTGACAAGTAATCTTGTTGAACTGAAAATCTTGGCACAGTAATAGCAGGGTGATACGGAGCCCTATTGTTTAATCTGTTGGTTTTAGGCTCTGTCCCTGGAGGAACTTTTTTAAATTTATTTATTTTTATTTTTATTTTTTTTTACAGAGACAGAGAGTGAGTCAGAGAGAGGGATAGACAGGGACAGGCAGACAGGAATGAAGAGAGATGAGAAGCATCAATCATTAGTTTTTCATTGTGCGTTGCAACACCTTAGTTGTTCATTGATTGCTTTTTCATATGTGCCTTGACCGCGAGCCTTCAGCAGACCGAGTAACCCCTTGCTGGAGCCAGCAACTTTGGGTTCAAGCTGGTGGGCTTTTTGCTCAAACCAGATGAGCCTGTGCTCAAGCTGGCGACCTCGGGGTCTCGAACCTGGGTCCTCGGCATCCCAGTCCGATGCTCTATCCACTGCACCACCGCCTGGTCAGGCCCAGGAGGAACTTTTATGAGCTAAGCATCCTTAGCCCCCCGTTCTTCCAGCTGGGAAAGGTGACAGGGCTGGGTGGCTAACTGGGGAAGGTCCCCAAGCCAGACGACAGGTGGAGGACGAGGGAGGGTCACAGGCAACCCAGCCGGGAGCAGAAGAGAGGCACGTGCCAGCTTCCGCGCACATACGAGGTGACAGGCCGTGTGCCTGTGTGTGACCCGTGTGTGGGTTTGGCGATCGTGACACGGGTCCGTGTGGCGCGCGGACTCTCTTTGGGCGATTATATAACGTTAATTAATGAGAGGCTGCTTTGAAAATAACTGAGCGTTAGTTCTTCTCCCGCCGAGCTTTTTCTGAGTTTGATCAGAGTTGCCGCTAGCTCGTTTTCAGTGTCTTTTCTCAACCTTCCGTGGGTTTTGAATTATGTAACAGATCGTGAGTCAGGGGTAGACGGAACAGGGGGGTCTCACGTGGCGATTCAGCCTGCTTGTGATGTCCCGTTTGGAGACACGGTTTCGTTTGAGGCAACTCTTAATTATTTCAAAGAGCCCAGTAAGCAAAACTACACGGTCTAGAAAAACCAGCCCTTCGAATCAAGGTAATGCCCAGCTACATAATATCACATTTAGATGAGAATCCATTTTTTGGGGGGAGGGGGGGTAATCACACTCTATCTGACTCAACTGGCCAGTGACACCTGTGAGATGAATTTGAGGATTGTCGAGGTAAAAATCTGATTTCATTCACTGAATTGCCTTAAATGTAGTTTAGAGGTTTTATTGGAAAAAGGAAAACTATATGAGTGCTGCCCTCTCCGGACACTACAAGTCAAACAGACTCTGGGAAAACAGAACTCTTGTTTTGTTTTTATGCTTTTTACAACGAAGTGGATCAGGATGACATTTGTTGAAAGGATTATACAGGTTTCCAGTGTCCATTTTGATGCTACAGGATTCTATAGGTTGCATTGTGTGGCCACCACCCCAAGTCAAATCATCTTCCGTCACCACAGAGTTGATGCTTTTTTACCCTCCGCTAACCCCCTAACCTCTTTCCTCCTGGGAACCGCCAGATGGTTGTCCACCTCCCTGAGCCTTTGTGGGTTTGTTCGTTTTGCTGGCTCATTTCTTGCTCTCAGTTCCGTGCCCCGCAGGAGCGAAATCTTATGTTGTAGAAGGGACGTAGGCACACGGACAGATGAAGCCGCTCTTCCGCGGTCCGCACGCGTCTGCCCGCCCGGACCTTTGGCTCGTGGGGAGCGTTGCTTCATCATCTGCGTGCTCAGGACGGCACTCTTTTGACCAGAGCAGGAAGCGCACTCTCCCTGTCTAACACACTCCAGTTCTCACAGTGTCTTTCCCAAAGACAGGTCCTCGCCGCCTGTGAACCCCCAAGACGGCCAGGTCTTCCTGGCTCCGTGGCTCCAGGTTCACAAGGCCCAGAACACCTGGTCGCGGCCCCAATGCTAAAACAGCACACGGAAGTGTCACCAAAGCAGTTAGGGCAGCGGTTCTCAACCTGTGGGTCGCGACCCCGGCGGGGTCGCCTAAAGCCATCGGAAAATACATCATGCGTATCAGGTATTTACATTCCGAATCATAACTGTAGCAAAATGACAGTTATGAAGTAGCCACCAAACTTATTTTTTGGTTTGGGGTCACCGCCACATGAGGAACTGTATTGCGGGGTCACGGTGTTAGAAAGGTTGAGAACCACTGTTTTAAAGGCACCCAGAGAAAATATTTCCAGATGACACGCTTTTATAAAAGAAACTTTTGGCACGATTGTCATTCCAGCAGTCTGTGAGCTAAGCAGAGCTTGGGATATGAGACCAGTTCCGACCCAGCCGACCCGGGTGGCAATCACCACCAGTATGAGTCACTGGCTCGGTTCGAGAGGAGAAGGAGAGCGTGGGCTCTTGGGTTTTTCCATTGACATAACGGGCCTATGTTAATTTGTGCCAGGTTTCAGAGGAGAGTTCTCAGAGCCAGACGTGACCAGAAGACTGACCCTAGAACTCTCATGGCAGGACAGTGATCACCTGTGGTGACAGGGGTCCCATCTCCTTCATTTCTAGAACGCATTTTCAAAACAGAAAAAAAAAAAAAAAAGTACGATTTCCTTTTCACCAGCCCCGCCCTGTGTGGATGGAAAAGGTTCAGGGTTAGAGCGTAGAGAAGTGTGCCCCAAGTGGGGTCGTCAGGAAGTGCTGAGTCAGGGTCCAGGCTAGGCTGTTCATGGCAGGACCCTCTCCGGAATGTTCTGCTGGTTAAGGTACAGTGAAAAGGGAGGGAGGGAACGGGGCAAAACCTAGGTACTGGAAACAAAAGAGTGTCCTGAGCTAACTCAAATAACTTCACACTAAAGAGGGTAGGTCTACCCCGGCCGGGTAGTTCAGCTGGTCAGAGCATCATCCCAATGTACCAAGGTTATGGGTTCAATCCCCAGTCAGGGCACCTGCAAGAATCAACCAATGACTGCATGGCTAAGTGGAACCACAAATCGATGTCTCTCTCTCTTCTCTTTTTCTAAAAGTCAATTAAAAAAAAAATTAAGAAAAAGAAAGATGGTGGCCGACCACTGCCGGAATGAAATCAGACGTGCAATGTGGACTCGGCAAGACAATGTCGTCGGGAAGGGTCCTGTGATGAAAGAAGGAAGCCTCCTGTGCTATGAAATAGGCTTTTGTAGTTTGTGGGAAACTCTGTTTTTATCTATTTATTTCACAGTCTATTCCAGAACCAAAAGACAAACCTAATAACAGCTGCAACCCAGGTTTACTTTCCTATCAGTCTTAAAAAGTACAATAAAAATAGGGTATTCCCCTGACCGGCAATGCCGTGTCTGTTTCAGGCGCCCCAGCTGGTATTTGGAGACGGCATTGGGCATCGTGTCGACAGAGGGCAGCTGGAGTGCTCTGATCCCTGTTGCCACGTTGGCTGTCTGGCTCCCGAAGACTTCCTTGAGCTGCCTGTGACTTGGTCTTCCAGTCTCAAGGCGGCGTTAACGGTAGATCCTACGTCCCAGCCTGATGCGAGGGATGTACTGCTGAGTGCGCACCAGCTACCGAGTCAAGGGTCGGGAGAGAAGGGCCCTAAGTGCAGGCTAGCCAGTCTGGGTGTGGTGACAGGGCCACAACCCAGGTTCCCGAGACCTGGGGGTGAGTGTGGCACTGGTGTCGGGAGGGGGCCCCAAGGTCACCGCCTAGAGGGCGGGCACAGCCAAGTCCATAACCGTCAGGTGCGGAGGAGTCTCCCCTCTCCCCATGTCACGTAGCACATTCAGTCACAGGCTTTGGGGCCTGGGGTGTGGACGTCCTGGGGGACATGGCTATGACACCAGGGTTTACTGAGTCCTTGCTACATGGCCGGTGCCGTTCAAGAGGCCGAGATCCGAGGCGGGCAGGGAAAAGCCTGCCCCAAGGAGGTGCATTCTGTTGTGCATTAAACACGCATCAGGTGGGCACCAACCTGAGGATAAGTCAGTCCTGCCCGGGCGGATGTCTGCGGGAAGGGACCCTGTGGACAATGCGGTTCGTCACGATGGATCCGGTGAGAGGAGCAGTGAATGCACGGCCGCGCCTGGCGCAGTAGGGACCACAAGGAGGCCGGCGTGAGGGAAGTGGAGGTCGATTGGAGGCCTGACCAGAGGGGGGACCGTGGGGAAGGGGCAGCGGTCAGATCAGGAAGAGCCCTGTGGGCCGTGCCGGGTTGCATCCGGAAGAGCAGCTGACCAATATTTTGTAGGTCACAAGATAAGGGCCAATGAGTGGTTTTAAGTGGAAGTGGAATACAACCCATTGCAGGGTGACAGTGATGTGACAGAGACTTGAATGCTCACGCTGGCCATTGAGTGGAGTGGGGACAACGACAACATGCAGGTGGGCTGATATGAGCATGAATGAAAGCGAAAAGTCAGGTGGTGGTGCAGTGGATAGAGCATTGGCCCACCCTGGGACAGTAAGGACCCAGGTTCGAAACCCCGAGGTCACTGGCTTGAGCGCAGGCTCATCTGGCTTGAGCGTGGGGTCGCTCGGTTGAACATGAGATCTAAGACATGACCCTCACGGTTACTGGCTTGAGCCCAAGGTCACTGGCTGGAGCCCCAGGTCTCTGGCTTTAGCTCAAGGTTGCTGGTTCGAGCAAGGGGTCACTGGCTCTGCTGGAGCCCCCTGGTTAAGACACATATGAGAAAGCAATCAATGAACAACTAAGGTGCTGCAACTACGGGTTGATGCTTCTCATCTTTCTTCCTTCCTGTCCTTCCTGTCCACTTGCATAAAAAAGAAAAGAAAACGGGAGTCAAATCCATGTTGTCCGTCTCGAGGGGGGTCTCCTCTTTAATGGAAGCTTGAGATTGACCTTCACTGTGGAGCTAGTGTCCACCGTGGCTGTTTTTTGTTTCCCCTTCCTTCCTTCCTTCCTTCCTTCCTTCCTTCCTTCCTTCCTTCCTTCCTCCCTCCCTCCCTCCCTCCCTCCCTCCCTTCCTCCCTTCCTCCCTTCCTCCCTCCCTAGCTAAAGAGGTGCGTGATGAAACGTTTCAGGAAAACCACACAAAATGGTGCCATTTCTGTGATGCGCTTAAAGCAACAAATGAGTAAACTGGAGAGACATTTCTCAGAAGTCATTAAACCGGGCAAGGAAGGGCAGAGAGTAATGCAATTTAGGAAGATGGATAAGTCGCCATTAAGACCCATCTAGCGCGATTCCCCGATGTCAGTTCACGTTCACACGGGGCTGATGTTGCCATGATCGACCTCATTTTATGTAAGTCAAAAAAAATGGCTGTCAGCGTATGCTGAGAGAACATCGCGGGGTAGAGGGGCGTCCCCGATTATCTCCGGAACCCGTGCTTGTGGCAGGACGGACTCAAAAGACTTCTCCCCCCCCCCCAGAAACGAAGGCATTGCTATCGTCCCCTTTTAAAATACTGTAACGAAGAGACATCATCGGGCATCACTTGGTAAAAAAACGAAACACCTTTCTTAGTTGGAATCTACAGCACGTGGTTACGGACGATGATATCGATAGGCCCTTAGGTAACATGATGTTGGAGTAAGATCCTTGCTGTTCCTCAAAAAGATGGTCTCAGGGTGGGTTAAAAATACAGCGTGCTGCTCAGATGTCTTTCAGGGTGCCGTGTGGCTCCTACTGCGGGCGGACCCTTTCTTGGGAAGCGGCTGGTTTTGGAGACAGCTTCCCTGGGGAGTCCCTGTCAGGAGCGGTCAGACTCCCCCTCCCTCCCGAGTCAGAAGTCCTCCTGACAGCCACCCATCCTGCCTCTGTGCCCGCCGCCTTCCCCTCCATCCCCGGACTCCGTGCCTCCGGTCTGGCCTCCACCAAGGTCATCACCCACAAGGTGCCAGAGGACCAGGAGGAAAGAAAATGCCCCTGGTGGAAGGTCTCCGAGGCCCCCGCCCCCTTCAGGACAGACCCTTGGAGCGTAGCACGGTGACAGGTGCCAAGTCCCTTACGCTGTGCCGTGTGCCATCTCTGCGGCGGCTCCCGTCCCTCTTGTCCCTGACGCTCTTCTGTGCCCTCTGCAAAACACCACTGCGTTCTTTTTCAGGGCCCCTGCCCACAACACCCTTCCACACCCCCTTCTCTTTGGCTTGAGGCCTGGCCTTCACACTTGACGGCTCAGGTGGGCTCCAGAGAGAGCTCGCTTTGCCTTTGAGTTCCCTGGGTGTCCTGACTGTGGCCGAGATTCCTACATCTGCCACGTTCTGTGGAAAAATCACCCGTGAACGTGGCGCATTCCTTTACAACACAGTTGTGTCCTTGAGGTTGGGGGGCTGGGGATGTTGTTCAGACCCCCCAGTGGTTGCCTGGATGGTGGAGAGGGCCACGCCCTCCCTACTCAACTTTCTCGTCTCTGCTGGGAGTGTGACGGTAGCGTCCTTCCATCGGTGACGCAGCCTCGCTGGTCCTTCTTGCATCTTTTGAGTCCGGACCTATTCTGAAATCTGCGTGGCCACCCCTTCGTTGCAGTCAGTGGTCTGGGTGTCGCTTGTTTTGGGGTTTCGTGGGGGGGTCCCTTGCTAAGGTCCACGTAGAGGCTTAGTGATTTCTAGCAGAACACATTGCTGTAAGTTGAAACATGTTTTCTTTCTTTTATTTGTTTTATTGATTTTTAAGTGTTTTTTTTTTTTTATTGGTTGATTTTCTTTTTAGAGAGAGAGAAATGGGGGAGGGAAGCATCAACTCATAGCTTTTCATGTGTGCTTTGACCGGGCAAGCTCGGGGTGTCAAGCTGGCAACCTTAGCATTCCTGGTCGACGCTTTATCCACTGCATCACCACAGGTCAAGCAATTTATTATTCTTATTATTATTCTTATTATTGATTTTTAGAGAGTGAGGGAGGGGGAAGGAGAGAGAGAAAGGTTGATTTGTTGTTCATTTGTGCACTCGTTGGTTGATTTTTGTACGCGCCCTGACCGGGGATGGAACCCACAGCCTTGGTGTGTGGGGATGACGCTCCCACCAGCCGAGCCACCCAGCCAGGGCATGGACCACCTCTTCTGTTGGTGTCCTCTGCCCACAAATGTAACGCCTTTTCCGTCTGCACTGAGCAGTCAGCAAGCACCGTGGCCCTCCTGTTCTCGGCGTGAGGTGTGACAGCAAAACCGAGGAGCGTGACTATTTCCGCCCTTCTTCGCAGTTTCACGGGCAGGAGTTTCCTTCTGACGGCCGGTCCTCACCAGCTCACGCTGTGAGTTCTCCGTCTCGAAGCTGAGATGTTCCGCCTTTCTATCCAGGGAGCCTTCTCTGGCTCCTCCTCAGCATGACTGAGCTGCCAGCATCTCCCGTCTTGCACTGTGGGGCCCGTTGGTCAGTAAAATCGAGGTGGCTGGGACACGTTCCCTGTGAGGCCACGGCGGTGGATCTGATTAGCAGAAGGCAACTTAGTGACGGACAGGTGGGGAGCGTGGACGGGGGCACAAAGGGACGACGTCCCGTCCAGGGACAGACGGACGCGGGACGCCAGGAGCTGTCATCACGTCACTCAGAAGAGCGTGCGGCTTAAGACTTACGAGTTGTTTCTGTGGGGAGTTCTCCATCTCATACTTTTGGACCGTGTCCGACTGCGGGTCACTGGGATCGAGGAAGGCGAAACCGCGGATGAAGGGGTTGGTGGCGCCACGGTAATCAGACCACGTTGGACCTGTTCACGTGGACCCAACGTGACGTGTCTCTGTAGACAGCGCGCACTAAGTCTAAGGGCTCCCGGATTGGTCCCAGAGGCTGCGTCCCGGTTTCCAAGGACTTCCGTGACGTCGAAGGCTGTCGTCAGGAATAGCAGGTCGGGTCTCCGCTCACAGGAACGGGCTCCCCCCAGAGAGCTGACCCTCAGCTTAACCTTGAAGTCGTGAGCTCTGGGCAGTCACAGAGACCGAAGGATCAGCCAAGCTCCCCCTGGGTTCCACTCAACACAGCTTTTAAAGAGCTGCATCGTTAAGTCGGCCAAAGCCGGAGCCCACCTTCAGAGCTGAGAAGGGGTGGGCACCCCAAAGGGTGGGGGTGTCTTATGTCTGCACTTAGAGATCTCACCCATCCAGAGCCCACCTCCAGAGCTGAGGAGGGGTGGGTGCCCCAAAGGGCGGGGATGTCTTGTGTCTGCACTTAGAGATCTCACCCATCCAGAGCCCACCTCCAGAGCTGAGGAGGGGTGGGTGCCCCAAAGGGCGGGGATGTCTTGTGTCTGCACTTAGAGATCTCACCCATCCAGAGCCCACCTCCAGAGCTGAGAAGGGGTGGGTGCCCCAAAGGGCAGGGGTGTCTTGTGTCTGCACTTAGAGATCTCACCCATCCAGAGCCCACCTCCAGAGCTGAGAAGGGGTGGGTGCCCCAAAGGGCGGGGATGTCTTGTGTCTGCACTTAGAGATCTCACCCATCCAGAGCCCACCTCCAGAGCTGAGAAGGGGTGGGTGCCCCAAAGGGCAGG
Organism: Saccopteryx leptura; assembly: GCF_036850995.1. Lineage (NCBI taxonomy): Eukaryota > Metazoa > Chordata > Mammalia > Chiroptera > Emballonuridae > Saccopteryx > Saccopteryx leptura. The sequence goes on along the minus strand of NC_089515.1, from coordinate 54,865,613 downwards.
GGTGTCTTGTGTCTGCACTTAGAGATCTCACCCATCCAGAGCCCACCTCCAGAGCTGAGAAGGGGTGGGTGCCCCAAAGGGCAGGGGTGTCTTGTGTCTGCACTTAGAGATCTCACCCATCCAGAGCCCACCTTCAGAGCTGAGAAGGGGTGGGTGCCCCAAGGGGCGGGGGTGTCTTGTGTCTACACTTAGAGATCTCATCCATGACCCTGAGTGTCAATCCGACTAATTGCCCAGGGTCTGCGTGTTATTGTGTTTTTTCAAATGGGTTCAGCTCACCCAATGTGAGGCCAAGCAAGTGTGCAAGCCATCCTTAAAGATTGTGCACCTTGGTCCTGGCCGGTTGGCTCAGTGGTAGAGCATCGGCCTGGCGTGCAGGAGTCCCGGGTTCGATTCCCGGCCAGGGCACACAGGAGAAGTGCCCATCTGCTTCTCCACCCCTCCCCCTCTCCTTCCTCTCTGTCTCTCTCTTCCCCTCCCGCAGCCAAGGCTCCATTGGAGCAAAGATGGCCCGGGCGCTGGGGATGGCTCTGTGGCCTCTGCCTCAGGTGCTAGAGTGGCTCTGGTTGTGACAGAGCAATGCCCCAGATGGGAAGAGCATCACCCCTGGTGGGCATGCCAGGTGGATCCCGGTCGGGCGCATGCGGGAGTCTGTCTGACTGCCTCCCCATTTCCAATTTTGGAAAAATACAAAAAAAAAAAAAAAAAAAGACTGCACCTTGATGGGGCGCTAGCAAGCTCACCGAACACCCGGGCACACCCTTTGCTTTCTGTGATGTGGGAGGGACCATCTTCTCCACAGCCGGGAGGTGGTGCTTTCCCTGACTACAGGCTGCGACTGAGTCCTTTTTGAGGGTGATCTAGGAGCTTGGGAGACTCCTGCCCCCAAGAGGCATTTCCAGGAATGTGGTTTTAGAACCTGTTTCCTACTTCCTACATCCTATGTTCAGTAGTAACGAGAGAAGAAATCGCTACAGGTTCCCACCGCGGTCTCTATCATAAAAGGGTCCGCAAGACGGTTACATCAGACGAGGCAGATATTAAAACTTCTCCAAGAAAAGCATAATTGTGTGCAAAGAAATGGGTGTAGGTGTGTATCTGAACTCTTTTATATTAAATTTGGGGCGAGAAGTGGAAGGTGAGTCTGGAATTCATAGCCATCGCCTCCTGTTCCGTCGCTACGGGCAACGATTTGGGGGTTTGTGAGATGGACTTGGAGCCCCACGGGCTGGTGTTTGAGCCCAGGTTGGAGAAGTGTCCCAGAGGGCTCCAGATGGCAGGACTCCTGGGGACCACCAGATGACTGCCCAGTATTCGGGACGCCTCCAGTGGTCAGTAATGTAGTCAAGTCCTTACTTCCGAACAGTCAGGCTGTTTGGGTTTCATGTACTTTAAGAATATTGTCACAACAGAGGATGGGATAGCTTGAAAAAAAATGCACTTGAAACTTTAAGATATGCTTTTTCTTTTTCCCAGTTCCTAGTGACATTTTCTTTCTTTCTTTCTTTCTTTCTTTCTTTCTTTCTTTCTTTCTTTCTTTCTTTCTTTCTTTCTTTCTTTCTTTCTTTCTTTCTTTCTTTCTCTTTCTTTCTTTCTTTCTCTTCCTTCCTTCCTTCCTTCCTTCCTTCCTTCCTTCCTTCCTTCCTTCCTTCCTTCCTTCCTTCTTTCTTTCTCTCTCTCTCTCTCTCTCTCTCCTTCCTTCTCTCTCTCTCTCTCTCCCTCTCTCTCTCTCTCTCTCTCTTTCTTTCTTTCATTTTTCCAAAGTTAGAAGCAGGGAGGCAGTCAGACTCCCACATGCACCCGACTGGGATTCACCAGGCATTGCTCTGTTGCAACCAGAGCCATTCCAGCACCCCAGGTCGAGGCCATGGAGCCGTTCTCAGTGCCCGGGCCAACTATGCTCCAATGGAGCCTTGGCTGTGGGAGGGGAAGAGAGAGAGGAAGGAGAGGGGGAGGGATGGAGAAGCAGATGGGCGCTTCTCCTGTGTGCCCTGGCCGGGAATCGGACCTGGGACTCCCGCACACCAGGCCGACGCTCTACTACTGAGCCAACCATCCAGGGCCTTTTTTTAAATTTATATTTTCTTCATTGAGATATAACTGCTCTAACATGGTGTTAAGTAATTTGATGACCACCATAGTGTGAGCTAACTCCTCCATCACATTATATAATTAGCATTTCCTTTTGTAGTGAGAACGTTTAAGATCTCTTTTCTTAAATTGATTTTAGAAAGTGAGGAGAGCCTGACCTGTGGTGGCGCAGTGGATAAAGCGTTGACCTGGAAATGCTGAGGTCGCCGGTTCGAAACCCTGGGCTTGCCTGGTCAAGGCACATGTGGAAGTTGATGCTTCCAGCTCCTCCCCCCCTTCTCTCTCTCTCTCTCTCTCTCCTCTCTAAAATGAATAAATAAAATAAAAATTTTAAAAAAAGAAAGAAAGGAGAGAGAGAGAAACATCAATCTGTTGTTCTACTTATTTATACATTCATTGGTTGATTCTTGTATGTGCCCTGACCTGGGGTCGAACCTGCTACCTTGGTGTATTAGGATGATGCTCTAACCACCTGAGCTACCCAGCCAGGGCCTTAAGAGCTGTACGTTTAGCAACTTTGAAGTCTAGGACACAGTATTGCCAACTGTAATCACGATGCTGTGCTCAGACCTCCAGGACTTATCTTCAGTGTCCCCCCAACTCCTCTGTCCTTCAGCCCTTGATCACCCCCCTCCTACCCTCTGTACCCGTGTGGCTTCTTCAGGGTCCACTTGTCAGTGCTGTGCGTTTTCTCCTCCCATGGAAGCTCGCATCCCTAGTCTAAGGGACAGAGCCAGTGAGGACCTTCCAGTAAACGGCAGAGTTTCGACTCAGCCTCGAATGGAATAAGCACACTGGGGAAGAGTTGTCCACAACCCTGAGAAGTGGAGAGTGAGGCCCGATTCGGTTTGACTCGTAGGGACTCAAGTGGGCAAGTCACAGTTTCTTTTTCTGACACCCCTTGGGGGCCCTGGCATTAGGTCTGCGAGGCTGCGGACTTCCCCATGCCGCCACAGGGGATGCTAGGGAGAGGGGGATTTAATATTTTTCACAGCTACATCGCCGCAGAGTAAAGAGCAGCATCGGAGGGCTCCACACTGACAGGGCGGAGTCTTAGAGCTCGTTAGAGCTTCCAGGGCGTGCATTTTAGTGGGGATGGGACAATGAATCAACACCCTCTCCTTCAGAAGCTATGAGAGTGAGGCCAGTCAAGAATTGATACATTTAGACGCAATCAATGAAAAGACCCATTTCCAAGAACTGGGTGGATGGAGGGGGCGATTCTGCCCCCAGCACCCCTCCTTGATGTTTGGGCGCTCAGCGCTACGCCAATCCAGGGAGAGCCGGGGACCCCCCAGCTGGCCCTTCTGGAAGGTTCCAGGATTCACCAGCTCTTCTGCTAGCTGCCAATGGTGCTGACTCCTTGGGACCCACAGCTGGCTCTGAGCGGGGTGAGCGTCCCTCGAAGCCACGCCCAGTGTATAGTCAAGGTCTCAATGATTCCAAGCATCTTGCTGTTGGCACATCAGAGCCCGCGGTGGGATCCCTGATGTGATCCTTGTGTCACCGTGTTCCAGATTGTGACGTCCTCTCTCTCCAAGTCCCTTCCTCAGTTTGTCCAGGTCTGCCCAGGGCAGTGCCTCCTTCCCATGGGCCACAGGAATCTCAACCTTCGGGGCCCAGCCTGATGGAAGTGGACCAACCAGGACTGTTGTTGTTTCTGGAAGGTTCAGCCTACTCCTGTTAGGGTTTGATCGTTGGGTCACACGGAGTACTATGTCTTCGAGTCTCTGATGGGAGGTGGCAGCTGGTAAACCCCAGTTGGGGTTTTCAGACGGGACTTCACCGTGCCTGGCCCCTGGGTCATGGGGTTGTGGCTTGAGATGACTGTACCAGCAATGGGTGGGGTAGCCCAGCGTTATTTTACAAAATCTTATCATTTCTGTCACTGTTAGCTCTTGTCCAGGGATAATGCTCATGGTGCAGTGCTTCTAGCTAGAGGTGCCGTGAAATTGGGGACATCAATCTTACCTTCCAACTCACGTAAGGCTTTTAAAGGTCCCCTCCACACCATTCTGCCCATTGCAGGTCACTCATGAACAATTTGAAGATTGAGTTTTTCTGACTCAGGGAGGGATGGATGTGAGACATTAATGTTGGGTCGATGGATGAACAACCCAGAGGTCAGCATTCTCTGGATGCTCAAGAATGAAGGCTTATCTCAGCCAAACAATACTCATGATAGAAGAGGGAGCCATCTCTGCCCCCCTCCCAGACAGTGCACCATGTTAGCCCCTGGTCTCTGTATCTTGAGAAGAATGTATACGAAATCATTAATCCACATTTGAACTCTCCTCCCTGCTGAAAAGCTTTTCACAGGTACCAACCAGTTCAGTAAAAGATGAGACCAATGACAACATCACGATCTTCACCAGGATCTTGGACGGGCTCTTGGACGGCTACGACAACAGGCTGCGGCCGGGGCTTGGAGGTAAGTGGACGCTCCTTGGCTGGGGCCCAGGAGAAGCTTCAAGTCAGTCTCAAGCTCGTGTCTAATGTGATTCCAACAACCCTTCCACGAGCTTCCCTGCTAGGGCTTCCAGTTGATAGTGGTTGCCAAGGTTTCCGCATCCTTGATTATCTTTTTCAAGATGCAAGAAGCTGGGAAAGTGGTCCCTGCAAGCTCCCTTTCCCCCAGATAATTTTTTTTTTTATTAATCTTTAGAGACAGGAAAGGGGAAAGACAGAGAGGGAATCATCAATCTGTTGTCTACTTATCCATGTATTCATTGGTTGATTCTTGCATGTGCCCTGACCGGGGATCAAACCCACAACCTCAGCATGTTGAGCTGATGCTCTAACCAACTGAGCTGGGGCCTCCTCCAGATAATTATAATGTCCATTTAATTCACTTAAGGAGGAACTTGTTTCTGAGGTGTTTCTAAAGCCGAGAACACCCAACGCTAAGAAATATTTGATAATCATCTTCAGACTCTCAAATCTCTGCGCTTCTTTTTCAGAAACCCCACTGTTCAAAGCCATTGTTTTTACACCGTTCTATATAGCATGCTTAATTTTTTTTTTTTTTCACTAGGGCCATGATCATAGCACTTCCTTTGACACTAGGGACATGGATGACAATAAACGATAAAAGAGCAAAATGTGTTTCCGGGGTTTAATCTGCACAGCTTAATTGTGTGCTGAGAACCGTGTGTGTGTGTTTATGGGGCAGGTGGGACGCCCTGGGCTCTGGCTGATGGGGATGGGGTCTATTTGAACTTGCTCCATTAGGTACATTATTAGAGACCTTCCGGCAACTACGTTCTAGGAGGGAAAAAAATTTAGCTCTCCGTTATTTGCATTTTTAACGGGGAGAGTCACTTTAAAGCATGGCCGTTTTCTGTATTTTGGGCAAAGAAAAGCCCACCCAGGCTCCCGGACACTGTCTTCCTTTGGTTTGTGTCCCTAGTCCTGTGTATGTCCGGCCGCCCCTGTCCCTTTGAAGATGCCCACAAGGGTCAAAGCATGTAGAGATTTATGAGCCCCTGCATTAGCTTCTGTCTCCCTCACCCATCCCATGTTACTGTCCTGTGTGGCGGGACAGACATGAAGGGGGTGGCCTTTGGGGGCTGGCATCTCAGCAGGGGGACAGGCACTGAAAACACGCAGTACGCATACAAACACGCGTGCACATGCAAGTATACACTACATACATACATGACCCTGTGATGGTCCCCTTCCGCAGCAGGGGTCCTTCAGGGTGGGCTGTCAGTGTCCTTTGCATGTGTTCCCCGTTCATGACCACCAGGGGTCACAGGCTTCCCATCCAAGATTATTCCCTGCATTTACAGCTTTGGGTCTTTTCATAAATTTTCCTTGAAAGAATAGGTTTCCCTCGATGGGAATATCAAACTATTCAGCATGCCATAGAAGACAGAGCAGGGCTCCGTTCCCAAGCTATGTCCGCTCCAGGCCACCCGTGGACAGTGGTCAGACCAGACACCTTTCTTCCCTCCCTTCCCTGGGGTACAGTTTTGGTTGGCACCTTCTCCCAGTCTGCTCCCGCCCTATCCTAAACTGTCTAATGTTTTTTAGAGCCAGGCAATGCGCTGTGAGGTTGGAAGTATTTTCCAGGTCCGCCAAGGGGTGTGATAAAAACCACCCAGGTCCCGCAGCGGGACTCAGCCCCACGCTGCTCAGGGTGCCCCCCACGCCCCTTTCTGGAGATGACAAGCACCTGATTTCACGTCCTCATTGGAGCGGCGTGGTCTCATTCAGGCAGTGTTTGTTGTCAAGCCCCCCAAATTTAACAGAGCCCTTAGCGAAGGCCTGTGGGTGCCCAGTGTGGATCGCCACCCCCCAGGCCGACGGTGACCCTGTCTGTTCCAGAGCGCATCACGCAGGTGAGGACGGACATCTACGTGACCAGCTTCGGCCCGGTGTCCGACACGGAGATGGTAGGTGCGGGCCTGGGGCCCCCCAGGCCAGCCCCGGGCATACATGTGGGCCCGGGCCGGCGCAGCGACGTCACCGGGCCGCCTCCCTTTGCGCTAGGAGTACACTATCGACGTGTTCTTCCGCCAAAGCTGGAAGGACGAGCGGCTGCGCTTCAAGGGGCCCATGCAGCGCCTCCCGCTCAACAACCTGCTGGCCAGCAAGATCTGGACGCCGGACACGTTCTTCCACAACGGGAAGAAGTCCATCGCGCACAACATGACCACGCCCAACAAGCTGCTGCGGCTGGAGGACGACGGCACGCTGCTCTACACCATGCGGTGCGTGGGGGGCTGGGGGCGGGGCCTAGGAGGGCAGGACTGTGGGTGGGCGGGGCCTGTCAGGGGCGGGGCTGGAGAGTGGGGCTGCCTCAGAGCCTATGGGCTGGGGCGGGGCCTGGCAGGGCAGGACCGTGGGTGGGCGGGGCCTGGTCAGGGGCGGGGCTGTAGAGTGGGGCTGCCTCAGAGCCTATGGGCTGGGGCGGGGCCTGGCAGGGCAGGACCGTGGGTGGGCGGGGCCTGGTCAGGGGCGGGGCTGGAGAGTGGGGCTGCCTCAGAGCCTATGGGCTGGGGCGGGGCCTGGCAGGGCAGGACTGTGGGTGGGCGGGGCCTGGTCAGGGGCGGGGCTGGAGAGTGGGTGGGGCTGCCTGGAGGGGCAGAGCCTATGGGCTGGGGCAGGGCCTGGGAGGGCAGGACAGTGGGGTGGGCGGGGCCTGGTCAGGGGCGGGGCTGGAGAGTGGGTGGGGCTGCCTGGAGGGGCAGAGCCTATGGGCTGGGGCGGGGCCTGGCAGGGCAGGGCTGTGGGGATGGGCGGGGCCTGGACGGGGGTGGGGCTGGAGAGTGGGTGGGGCTGCCTGGAGGGGCAGAGCCTATGGGCTGAGGCGGGGCCTGGCAGGGCAGGACAGTGGGGTGGGCGGGGCCTGGTCAGGGGCGGGGCTGGAGAGTGGGTGGGGCTTGCAAGTTGGAGGCGGAGTCTGCTGAGTGGAGCAGGGCCTGCGGGGAAGGGCAAACCCGGTGTGGGGGACAGCATGGGGTGGAGGTGACATGACAAAGGGGCATGTGAGATACGGCATAAGTAGGGCAGGGGTCGTCATGGGGAGGGTTGTGGGGGGTCGCTCAGGGTGGGGGTGACATGATGGTGTCCTGTGAGGGCAGTGCAGGGGGGTCAGGGGTCATCATGAGGGTCTGTGGGGGGCAGTGGGGGGCGGGGACCCAGCGCCCAAGGACCTGCAGCCTAACTGGCCTGAGGATGCTGTGTGTGTGTGTCTTGGGTATTTTTACACCTGACTGGCCCGCACTCACGTCTGTGTCCGTCATTTCCCGGGCCCGCCAGGTCCATCGAATCTGTTCTCTAGACTTGCTTTTGTGGTTGGAGATCCAAAGCATCTCACGAATACTGACCCAGCTCATTTATGCAAGTTAGGGAACACTTATTTTATAAAAATAGAAGGGATTCGCCAAAGATACATGGACACATAACACAGATACAGACAACAGGGTGGCGACGGCCAGAGGACAAGGGGGAGTGGTCGGGGGGAGGTGGGCAGAGGGCAGAGGGGGAAAATGGGGACAGAAAGGGACTTTGCTTGGGGCGGAGGGCACACGCTGCCATGTGCAGAGGGTGTTATATTGAGCTGTGCACTTGAAACCTGGCTGGTCTGGCGAACCAACATCATCCCAATAAATTCAATTATTATTTTTTTAATAAAGAAAAGTGTAAAGCCAGTAGCCGCAGGCATCATCACATCCGCCTGGCCCATGCAGGTTCGCATTGGATTCGGACAGTCGGTAAAGAAACAACGGAGCCACAAACTGGTGGGCCATAGTCTTTAATTCTAGCTTGCACCCGGCAGGCAAGTAAAAACACACACTGGGCTCCAAAACCCACTCACATTCAGTGCTCACAAAGCCACTGACTTATCCGAGTTTCCTAGAATCAAAGGTTTCTAGCTCACCAGCCTTATTCTCCTCAGTTCCCCATCTCCTTCCTTCTCCAGCGTCAAACTGCACAAACTGGCCTCTCACTCAATACTCTGCCATCTTGGCTGCTTCTCCTGGCCACATGGCCTCTTTCTGTTCTCTGCTCTGCTCTCTCCTCTCTCATGCTAATCATCCCAGGAACCAAGAGAGTAAGCTCTCGTTCTGCCCTCATTTTATAGTTTAGCTTCACAACCTTTAATCTAATATACAAAATAGGGAAGTCTCTAATACAAAGTCACTTCTCTGAGGTATGATTGGATTGTACCGCTCCACATCAAAAAGGGTGGGAAAGGCTTAATCCCAAAACCAAACCCCATGCCCACAGAGACACACATTAATATCACCTGGGCAACGGCCTCCACGTGGGCAGCGCCACTTTAACAAAGTGAGCATAATACATTTTATCTGCCCAACAAAAAGGAAGAAAGAAAATTAAATTAAAAAAAAAATCTAAGGAGCCCCCTTTCTGTCGCCGTGGTGTAAGGCTTTTAAAGTTTTAAAAACCCATTTACCATCTGCATTCCAAAGCTGAGGTTAAATTTTAGTATTTCTAATGTAAATTTTATTCTGCATTATTCATTGCATCTGAGGAAATCAATAAATTAGCAAGAAAGGCTCCATTATAGCTTTTCAGTTTCCAGGGTGGGACCTAAAAGCCAACTTCAAAAAAAATATTTTTAAGTGGAAATAGAATTATAATTGTTTTTTAAAACGCTAAAGCCAAAATTTTAAAAAGCACGTGCATTTGCATTGATGTCATTGGAATTTCTCTCTCTGCTTTATAATTTTTATCAAATTTTATATTTTAGGTCCTGGCTGGTAGCTCAGTGGATAGAGTGTCAGCCCGGCATATGGACATTCTGGGTTTAATTCCTGGTTAGAACACACCTGAGAAGTGACCATCTGCTTCTCCCCCCCTCCTTCTTCTCTCCCTTTTTGCCTTCCGCAGCCAGTGGCTTGATTGGTCCAAGCATGGGCCCAGGCACTGAAGATAGCTCCATTGGAGTGCATCAGCCTCAAGTGCTAAAAATCGCTTGGTACTCAAGCATGGGTCCAAATGGGGTTGCCGGGTGGATCCCGGTCAGGTTGCATGTGGGAGTCTGCCTCACTATCTCCCCTCCTCTCACCTCCAAAAAAGATACATATATGGCAACAGTGTTTGGTGCTGCCATTCACCGCTGAAGCCCTCACATACATTTTGAGGACGCTTGGACACGTGTCCCAAACTTGTTTGACGATGGGACTTGGTTTTTCTTACAACAACCTAAGGAAGGTTCTGATCGGTGAGCCTGTAACAACCCCTTGGGCACGTTGTTCCGCTCTTTCCTGTTCCCTACATCAACACAGGATGTGTTTGGCCCATAGATGTAGACGTGAGTCGTGAACGTCACATTCGTGCTGGGACGGTGTCTTCTCCAAGCAGGGAAGCTTGTTGGAAAGCCAAGGGATACTATGTAAAGATTGAGTCTAGTCCCTTGGTGGTCGTTCTGGTTAGTGAGTCTGCGGGCACTTTGCTTGGCCCTGTGAGCAGGGCGCATAGGAGTGGGGATGAGGCCAGGTCTTGGAGAAGGCCGACGGCTCCATGAAGGGCTAGAATGAATGACTGGACCCCATTATTGTGGGGGCACAATGCACGTTTGTGTTCTGTCCTTACAATAAAAATAACCCCAGACCCTTTGTCTTTTTTTTTTTTTTTTATATTTTTCTGAAGTTGGAAATGGGAGGCAGTCAGATAGACTCCCGCATGCACCCGACTGGGATCCACCCGGCACGCCCACCAGGGGGCGATGCTCTGCCCATCTGGGGCATCGCTCTGCTGCAACCAGAGCCATTCTAGTGCCTGAGGCAGAGGCCACAGAGCCATCCTCAGCGCCCAGGCCAACTTTGCTCTAATGGATCCCTGGCTGCGGGAGGGGAAGAGAGAGACAGAGAGGAAGGAGAGGGGGAGGGGTGGAGAAGCAGATGGGCGCTTCTCCTGTGTGTCCTGGTCGGGAATCGAACCCGGGACTCCTGCACGCTAGGCCGACACTCTACCACTGAGCTAACCGGCCAGGGCCAGACCCTTTGTCTTCATACCTGGTTCCTATCACCAAAGGACTGTCGTTGAGTCCATAGCCTAAGACAGTAGGGTGCGTTCATGTGATAGGTTGGACAAGGGTCGTGAGGTCGGACCATTGTTTAGAAGGAAAAGGGTCCCAAAGGAGCCTCTTACTCCGTGTCTGTGTACCAGACAACTTCACAAACAGAACCCTTCAAATCTTATACAGCCCGGCTGGCTAGGTGACACCACTACCCCATTCCAACAAAGCGAGCGAGGCTCAGAGATGTTTGGAGATCGGCCTGGGGCCACGCAGCTAGGGAGAGGGAAGTGGAAATCTGAACTCGGGTCTGAGCAGCGTCCTCGGTTAACCCACCACATTAGAAAATCACAGGGATACGGCGTCATTCAACATCTCATGGCTGCCCTCTCACCCATGTGCCGGCGTCACAGCAGGGAGGAGACACTGAGAATCAGGGCAGCTTGTCGCCAGTAACCGGTCCCCGTGGGAGCCAAGGAACCGTGTGAATGGGTGGCAGCGTTGACATTGAGTTTTCTTTCTCAGTCATATTCAGCATTTGCAACGTGGAAAATGGTTCCACTTGAAAGGGTTATGAATCTGAATGAGATAGAAGTAGCGATGTCATTCGATAGCATTTTTGTTGACACAGCACAGACGGGGAAACGGCAGCATAGTGATTGGTGATAGGATGAGTCCCGTGACAAGCGGCATCCGGCACCCTCACCCGGCCTGGGCTCAGCGGTCCAGGGGGACAGCCCTTCTGCTTGGCGCTGGGCTCTCTCCTGTCCATCCTAACGCGACGACGGGGGAGACAGGCTAAGTTGTAGGCACGGAGGTTCCCGTTGACGATGTCGCCGTGATAGCCAACGGAGGGAAACGAAGACACACCCGTGTCACATTTCTCCCAGTGGAACAGGAATTTTAAGCTTGATTCAGACTCGGGCCCCGTGAAGAAAACCAAACACAAACATAGAGGGCAAGGGTCGGCGTGATGCGCTTTTAATCCCGAGACACAGGTCTAGCCACGTTTGAAAAGGCGCTGTGAACCGACGTTTAGAGACTAGCCCTGGGAGAGACCATGGGCCATGGCTAGGATGTACTGGTGTCATTTCATCCTCAGGAGCCCTTGGTCATTTGACTTTAATTTCGTAGAGCCGCCTGTTGTAGTTATTTTTTTGTCATTGTTGCTCTTCAGTTTCTTCCAATGCAGTAAGTAGTTTCTATAGCTGCAGGGTGGGAGAAGGCTTCTCAGTATGTGTGCTTCTTCCTTGGGTGGCCACTGGGGAGCAGCAGAGGAACATTTTTGCACAGTGATTGGCTGACGGCATCCATTAGGTTACAATAAGTGGATAGTTTTATATAGGCGTATGGTATACTAAGTAACTTACTGGAAAGGAATTATATACCTGTCATACACGTTTGATTCTTAGGTGATATGTTTGAAATAAATTACACACATGGATGTAACTAGAAGTTCTTAGCTAGGCACTAGTACCTGGATGTGAGTAAAGACACAGAAAAGCATCTCTGTCCTGATCTACATACGAACCTGTATTTATCTCTGTAGGTGCTCACACTGGAGGAGCACTACCGAGGGTGGGAGTATGCAGACAGCACTTTGTTACTTTGTTGTTCCACTTCTACATGCACTCATTGGTTGATTCTTGTTCTGTGCCCTGACTGGGGATGCCCTGGCTGGTTAGCTCAGTCGGTTAAGAGTGTGATCCCGAAACAACAAGGTTGGGGGTTCGACCCCTGGTCAGAGCACATAAGGAGCAGCTTGATGTTCCTGTCTCTCTCTCCCTGCTTGGATGAGACCACATGTTGCATCCAGACTACCTCCCTGTTCATGCTGCCCCAACTGACTGAACCCCAGCTCCCCCTCATATCTACGCCCACACGCTGTTAGAACAGACACCGCGGGCTAACCCCGAGACCGACTCTTCTACTCAGACATTTTCTCCTCTACACTCCTCCAGCACTGTCTTGTCACGTGCTGTTTTTATATTTTCTGCTCGTGCCTGGCATTATGGCTTTATAGATACTTCCAGTGTCTCTACTTAAAAAAGATTGCTTTTGACCCTGTTTCTTTCTTTCTCTCTCTCTCTCTCCTTTTCTCTCTCTCTCAAATCAATAAATTTTAAAAATATTTTTTAAAAAATAAAGAAAAAGAAAGACAAGTCTTTAGTGAAATAAAAGCACCAGAGTGTGACAGCTTTGGAAACGCACAGAGCCCATGACCACGGCCAGGAACCCCTGCATTGACAGGGGCGCGGGCAGCCAGACTCCCATCAGGACTCCAGGACTTCAGTAAATAATTGTGCGTTCTTGGTCCCAACCCCTGAATGCCCGTGAGTCTTTCTCTCACTGTTGTCAACTGATATGTTCCTAGCAACAAACCCCACTGTGCTGTTCTGATTAGCTGTGTTATTTCTGGGACGGCATTTTCCGTCGTTGGGAACTGTGGTCGCTGAGGGTGGCCTTTTTATTTAGAAGGCCTGCTTTGGATTTAAGAAAAAAAAAAATAGATTGTATCCAGAGATTGCTATCATAACACAGTGTCACCGGTGTTCCTGGTGTCACCGGTGTTCCTGGTGAAGGACACCAGCCAAGGGCACCACAGGGAGAACCAGCCGCGGGCCAAAATTTGGTCTGCGCCTTGACTCCGCGTTGATCATTTTTCCAGCATATCGGCTCTTAGAGAATTACATATAGCCTGACCTGTGGTGGCGCAGTGGATAAAGCGGCGACCTGGAAACGCTGAGGTCGCGTGGTTCAAAACCCCGGGCTTGCCTGGTCAAGGCACATATGGGAGTTGATGCTTCCTCCTCCTCCCTCCCCCTTCTCTCTCTCTCTCTCTCTCTCTCTCACTCTCTCTTCTCTCTAAAAATTAATAAAAAATTAAAAAAAAAAAGAGAATTACATATATATTTTCAGCCTTGTTAGGGATGTATTTCAGATGGCTCTGGATATGGGAAGGGAAATAAGAGGATAAATCATTTTTAAAGGCGTCTCATTTCAAATGGCTTTGCAAGCGGTAACATGCGGGCAGGCACACACGCCCGTTCATGGAACCTGAGTGGGTTTTGATGGAAGCCTTGCTGATGATATTCCATCTGCGGCGCGGACCTGTGTCATTTGGTGGGCCAGTTTGGGCAATAAAAGACAGCAATTTTTTTTTTTTTTTTTTGTATTTTTCTGAAGTTGGAAATGGGGAGGCAGTCAGACAGACTCCCGCATGCGCCCGACCGGGATCCACCCGGCACGCCCACCAGGGGGCGATGCTCTGCCCATCTGGGGCGTCGCTCTGTTGCAACCAGAGCCATTCTAGCGCCTGGCGCAGAGGCCAAGGAGCCATCCCCAGTGCCTGGGCCAACCTTGCTCCAATGGAGCCTTGGCTGTGGGAGGGGAAGAGAGAGACAGAGAGGAAGGAGAGGGAGAGGGGTGGAGAAGCAGATGGGCGCTTCTCCTGTGTGCCCTGACCAGGAATTGAACCCGGGACTCCTGCACGCCAGGCTGATGCTCTACCACTGAGCCAACCGGCCAGGGCCAAAAGACAGCAATTAAAATGATGAGGGAGACACTGCGCACGGCTTTCTGGAACTCGGGTGGCTTTAGTAAAAGCTTCCGAATCGCTGAGTCATGGGAAAGTCTTGATCTCTTTTCACTTTGTTTTATCTTATTTTCCAGCTTGACCATCTCTGCGGAGTGTCCGATGCAGCTGGAGGACTTCCCGATGGACGCTCACGCGTGCCCCCTGAAGTTTGGCAGCTGTAAGTTATTTTCGCAAGTCCTGCGGAGGCGCTGTCGGGGGTGTTGCTGCGTTCATTCAGAAGAATTGGGGTTCTCTCCGCGCGAATAGGAGCTTCCATCTGCTCTAGAGAAGGGGAGGATGCTGTGGGGTACACCCGCCTCGGTCCCCGTGGACTAGGCTCCTTGTCCGCGTCCCTGAGTGTGAGTGGAGGCACCTGCCCACCTAGAACAAGCTCCTGGAGGGGGTGCTGTTTCCCCCTGACTTTCACCTGGCCGGTCTTTCTTGTTTTCACCTCTCAGAGACTATCGGTCACCCCTGCAGCCCCTGCAACACCCAATTTCCAGCACCCAGTCAGTACCTTTTTTTTTTTTTTTTTTTAATTGCATCGTGGTCACGGTTGTGTTAACTCACTTCTTCTAGAAAGTTCCGTATGAACAACATTGGCCATGTTGAGTCACTGCTTCCCCTCGGCTCCTACTGGGACATATGTTGTTTGTACGGGTAACGTATTCATTAGGGGCACAGCTCTCTGATTCCACTAGGAGCTCCTGGGTCTCGGCCATTCCGGACAGCATTGGGGTGACGTGGACCCCACAGACATGCCTGCCCCTCAGCCTCACTTCTGAGATGTTGGGGGGCAGGGCTGGCCCCGACCGACAAGTCCCTACCTTCTTTACACGAATCACGTTGGCCCATGCTTGGTGACGTCGTCTTTTTATTTAAATCGTAAGAACGTGCTCTTCGATATCGAAGAGTCCACTCCCTGGGCCTGAATCCTGGCCGTTCCGCTCCTTTGCTGAGGGACGGTGGCCAGGTAACCTCTCCACGCTGTAAGTTATTAATTGAGGAAGGCCTCAATTGTAACATGCTTTTGAGATGATGGGTTTTCTTTTTATTTTGTCTGTTTGTTTTTTAAGTGAGAGGAGGGGAGATAGAGAGACAGACTCCCTCATGCACCCCGACCGGGATCCACCCAGCAACTCCCTATCTGGGGCTGATGCTCAAATCAACCAGAATGTTCTCAGTGCCTGAGGCTAATGTGCTCGGACCAACCGAGCCGCTGGCTGCAGAGGGGAAGAGAGAGACAGAGAGAGAAGGGGAGAGGAAGGGTGGAGAAGCAGATGGCCGCTTCTCCTGTGTGCCCTGATCGGGGATGGAACCTGGGACGTCTGTACGCTGGGCTGATGTTCTATCCACTGAGCCAACTGGCCAGGGCCAAGATGATGTTTTAAACGGGCAGTCACGCCAGTGGAAGTGCTCAAGCAGTGGTCATCATCACCATCTTGACCACCATAGAAGTTCATTGTATTCTGTAGCTGCGTGACCAAGTGTCCCTTGTGTCACATTCAGTGACCCAGTGACCTCTATGTTAGCCATTTAATACATATGGAGCTAACCTTTTGTTTCCCATTCGTGTGGCCAGGCCAGCAATGAGTGCTGCTGGAATAGCTTAGCTAGTATCTACCTGGAATATCTTGTATACCTTTTTTTCCCCCCCTCTTCATCTGTGATGAATATTTTTGCTGGATATATGAGGATGTTCTGACAGTTCGTTTGACACTTGAAAAATGTGCTACTTTGTTCTTGCCTCCATATTTTCTGACAAGAAAAAAGGCTGCCATTCAAATATTTTTTTCCCTTATAGATAACATGTCATTTTTTTTTTTTCCTCTTTCAGATTTTTCAATATTTCTTTTTCTTTGTCTTTTCATTTTCAGAGGTTTTTTGACTATGATGTGGGTTGGTATGAATTTCTTTAGGTTTCTGCTGTCTAGGATTTGCTCAGACTCTTTCGAGATTCTTGCCGAATTTAGGGAGTTTGATCAGTGAACGTTCTGAATACTTTTCCTATCATATTCTTGTTCTCTTCTCTTTCCTGACGTCAATAATGTGAATATTAGATCTTCGGTTGTATTTCCTTAAGTACTGAGGCTCTTTTTTTTTTCCTCCTATATTCTCTCTGTTTTTTTTTATGTTACATCTTTAATGATTTTTTTGGGCCCCCTCCATCCTGCGGATGAGCTCATTCATTGAACTTTTTAATACGATTGTTATATTTTTTTCAGTTCCGTGGAGGTTAATTTTGCGTCAACTTGTTGGGTCAGCGCATGCCCAGGTAGCTGGTCAAACATTATTCTGGGCGGGCGCGGGGGGGGGGGTGTCTGTGAGGATCTTCTTGGATAAGATGATCATTTAATCAGTAGACTGAGTAAAGCAGATTGCCCTACCTAATGTGGGTGAGCCTCACCCAATCAGTCGAAGTCCTGACTAGAACGTACAGGGGGACTTCTTCTGCCTGACTGCCTTGACCCGTTACACGGCTCTTTTCCTGCCTTTGGACTCAAACGGAAACATCAGCCTCCTTTTTTTTGGGGTGCCCAGCGAGCCCCTTCTCAGACTGGAACTGTGCCATCTGCTCTTACTCCGCCTCGTTTGCGTCTAATACAGACTTTAGTTTTATGAAAAGCGAGGTGCTGCTCGTAACTCACACCCCCAAAAATGCGGAACTGTTGGTGGCAGGGGGTGAGAAGGAAAATGGCACCGGGTGACAGACGGGCGGGGTCAGACCCGACCGTCAGCAACCTCAGACCTTGCGTTCTGGCTGGGAAAGATTTCACAGCCGAGACTCCAACTCTGAGAGGAAGTTGTATCTAGAAAGTCACAGCGGTAAAAGAAATGGGCTTTAGGGCTTTGAGGAGACAAGTGACAGAGGCAAAAAAAAAGGGGGGGGGAGCTCAGGGGAGAGAAATGCTCCCGGGAGAGAGAGAGAGAGAGTGTGTTCCGGGTCCTCCGATCTAAGGGCTTTTCACGGAGGCGATTTTAGAGGAGGTCCCAACAGAGAATCTCAGTAGACTATCCGTCAGGTCTCCAGGTGCCTCCTTCCAGAGTCCCGGCCTCCACGAGTGGTTGGTGCCAGGGCAGGGGGACCCCTAATCAAGCTGCTGGTCCTGAGGTCAGCCGTGGAGTTGCCTGAGGTCGCCGTGGAGTTGCCTGAGGTCAGCCGGGGAGTTGCCTGAGGTCAGCCGGGGAGTTGCGTGTCTGGTTTTGCTGGTTTTCTGGGCCTTGAGCTAAAACATACAGCCGAGGCCCCTGGCCTGTCATCCTTGCCCTGCTCCTATCTGCCCAGCTGCCCACCACAGTATTGGCTTTGGGACCTGGGTAATGAGTAGGGGGAGGCGAGAGGGATTCTGTGATGCGTGCTAGAAAAAGCCGGGGTTTCCTGGAGGGCAGAGAAAGAAGAGGTGAGACCAGGAAAGAGCTGTGTCATCTTGACAGCAGTCGAGGACAGAACGTTGGTAGAAATACGGATGGTGAGGGTCCTTCCTCCCGTGCGATCTTGGGCAGACATGATGGACAGGGAGGGCGGCCTTCCATGGAGACATCAATGCAGGGAGGAGTCAGACAGACAGCGGGGTGGGGTCTGTGTACCTCTGGATACATCCGCCGCGGGCTCCTCCCCTGGGGCTCCTTCCTGCTTCCTAGGACTGGACACGTCACTCTCTAGTCCCGCTCCGTTGGTGGCTCTTAGGTTCGGTCCTTCATGCCGTGAGCGTCAGGGGGCATCTCTCTGAGCTGGAACCATCTCGCAGCTCAGCTCACAGCAGAGAGCTTTTTTTTTTTCTTTTTCTTTTTTGTATTTTTCTGAAGTTGGAAATAGGGAGGCAGTCAGACAGACTCCCGCATGCACCTGACTGGGATCCACCAGCAAGCCCACCAGGGGGCGATGCTCTGCCCTTTTGGGGTGTTGCTCCATTGCTACTGGAGCCATTCTAGCACCTGAGGCAGAGGCCATGGATCCATCCTCAGCACCCGGGCCAACTTTGCTCCAATGGAGCCTTGGCTGCAGGAGGGGAAGAGAGAGACAGAGAGGGGGAGGGGTGGAGAAGCAGATGGGCGCCTCTCCTGTGTGGCCTGGCCGGGAATCGAACCCGGGACTCCTGCACGCCAGGCCGACGCTCTAACGCTGAGCTAACCGGCCAGGGCCCACAGCGGAGAGCATTTTAAGGGAAAAGCCACCCTTGTCTTCCTCTGGTCTCTTCCTGTCTGTGTTCATCTTCCAGGGCCTTCAGGGAGCTATATTTTTTCTTTTCTTTTCTTTTTTTTTATTGATTGACTTCAGAGAGAAGAAAGGACAGAGTCTGAGAGACAAGAGACATCCATCTGTTTGTTCCTGGACACGCCCTGACCAGGGATCGAACCAGCAGCCTTTGCCTGTCGGGAGGATGCTCTCACCAACCGAGCTAGCCAGCCAGGGGAGGGCGCTGTTTTTTAAACGTGTGCGGCATTCATAGCGGAGACCTAATAAAAGCCACTGTGTCCTTGCTGTCGGGGGAACATCTTTTGACTGCGAGGGTTTCATTTTATGATATTTCTATCATTCCCAAGAGGTTTTCATTTTTAATCAGGAGAGGTAAGCCTGGGTAATGAACCAAAAGTTAGGTTGGAGAAGAATCCATTTTGTTGTTGTTGTTGTTAAACTATGAGCTTCAAGTGTTCTGGAGAGATAAAACACATTTATTGGGGGAAAGTAGTATAATGAGAAAGAGCTTCCACCGGAATTTATCTTAAGTCACGTGCTGCCGTGGGGTGGCTATCCTAATTAGTGCTTCGGACAGAACCTTCAAAAGATTCCCTAAGGCAGTGGTCTCCAAACTATAGCCCGCGGGCCACATGTGGCCCCCTGAGGCCATTTATCCGGCCCCCGCCGCACTTCTGGAAGGGGCACCTCTTTCATTGGTGGTCAGTGAGAGGAGCACATTGACCATCTCATTAGCCAAAGCAGGCCCATAGTTCCTATTGAAATACTGGTCAGTTTGTTGATTTAAATTTACAATTTACTTGTTCTTTATTTTAAATATTGTATTTGTTCCCGTTTTGTTTTTTCACTTTAAAATAAGATATATGTAGTGTGCACAGGGATTTGTTCATAGTTTTTTTTATAGTCCGACCCTCCAACGGTCTGAGGGACAGTGAACTGGCCCCCTGTGTAAAAAGTTTGGGGACCCCTGCCCTAAGGCATGTCATCTGGAATCCGTCCCTGGAAGGGAAGTGAGTTATTCATGTTCCCAAAAGGCAAACAGGTTGTATGACTTAAAAGTCTACCCCACTGGCCCTGGCCAGTTGGCTCGGTGGTAGAGCGTCAGCCTGGCATGCAGGAGTCCCGGGTTCAATTCCCGGCCAGGGCACACAGGAGAGGTGCCCATCTGCTTCTCCACCCCTCCCCCTCTCCTTCCTCTCTGTCTCTCTCTTCCCCTCCTGCAGCCAAGGCTCCATTGGAGCAAAGTTGGCCTGGGCGCTGAGGATGGCTCTGTGGCCTCTGCCTCAGGCGCTAGAATGGCTCTGGTTGCAACAGAGCAACGCCCCAGATGGGCAGAATCTTGCCCCCTGGTAGGCGTGCCGGGTGGATCCCAGTCGGGCGCATGCAGGAGTCTGTCTGACTGCCTCCCCGTTTCCAACTTCAGAAAAATACAAAAAAAAAAAAAGTCTACCCCACTTTGTATGTGGAAAATTGTGCTCTTGATTTGATCAAAGACGAAAACACCAAGAGTGAGATCATTATTGTTGTGTTTTGTTTTCCCATCATTAGTTAAATTGGTTCAAGTGAGCATGACAGATTGAATGGCAGGGGTAATTTTCAGTTTAGAAAAATGGGTGACCCCTCTCATCCCTTCTTCACCAAATTATCTCATATTCAACAACCTGCCAGCGGCAGTTAAATCATTTATCACATTCAAAGCCGAACGCACATCAGCGGGACCCTGTCATCCCTGTACTGAATCGCACCAAACGAGATCAATTAGTGTATGTACTTCTTGAGCTGCTGAACTCATAGGACAAATTTACTTTGATCTGAAGAGCGTTTTGATTCCAATGCTGATTTTTTTTTGTTGTTGTGCTTGCTGTCGATATCAATATTGCGCCCTCCAAAGAAGGATTCTCCTCGGATACCATGTTTGTACGCCATTGCACCAAAAACAAAACAAAACAAAAAAAAAACAAAGCTAGAAAATGCACAACAAACATTGCCTCTCCTCAACGTACATGGGTTCAGCTCAGGACGTGATCATTTTAAGAGAAGAAATAGAATTTGATGAAGTGTCTTTCTTCCTTGTTATGTCTGTCCTTTTGGGGGGTGGGGGAATCTACTAAAAATAGCTGCTTGGCTTAAGCCCTTCACGTACACCATGGGCATCTGTGCGTGCGGAGGCTTAAATGTGACAGTCTAATGAGCTTCAAATGATCCAACCCGCAGTCCTGTCCTGTCAGGAGACAAAGGAAGGCAAATAGTTGTCATTACTCTAATGAGCCACATGCTCCTGGCGTCTCTCGGGGATAAGTGACTTGACAGACATTGTTGTGACTGCCCTCTCTGCTCTGGAGACTTCAAGGCAGTGCCGAGATTAGCCTGAGCTCACCAACTGAGCCTAGGAATGGGTCAGTCAGGTCTGTAAGGAAATCCCTCAGAGATGACGGCATGGCTTCCATTTGGAAAGACAACTCAAGACTATTTAGGAAAGAAACAAAAAAGAACTGTGTGTGTGTGTGTGTGTGGTTGGCTTTATTTGTGGAGTGATGAGTTACAGACTAGACTGCACCACGTGACGACATCTGAGCTCGTGAAAACGTACACCAAGCTGGGCAGACACGGAGGCCTCTTTGGTAAGCATCTCGTGGGGGGATTTCAGAAATCTGGGGTGAAGCTCACCATAGCGAGCTCCCGGTGCATCCCACCATGTGGAATGTAGTTTCTCTGCTCTGGCCCGGGGCATGCCCGGAGGGCTGCCCACTCCACCCGGTTGTGGGTGATCTGGAATGGAGTGCGGGGTTCAGTCTGTGAGGTCTTAGACACACGCTGAGGTTCACCCGGACCTGGGCTGTATCTGAGCTTAGATGCGCCTGTTACCCTTGGGTACGGTCTGCGTTGGGCGTGCTCTGCCTTCTGTTGGACGGCCGCATGGTCAGGTGAGCGACACCGGGAGGCTGGACTGGTGACAGAAGCATGGGACCCTCAGGTTAAATCGCCCAGTGCAGCTGCGAGCAACTTGGAGCTCACAGACCGAGCCTGGGCAGACTGGAGCAGAAACAAGGACAGGTGACGGGGGAAGTGACAGGCTAGCACTGACCGCCCAGGGACAGGTGACGGGGGTGGTGACGGGCTAGCACTGACCGCCCGAGGACAGGTGACGGGGGTGGTGACGGGCCAGCACTGACCGCCCGAGGACAGGTGACGGGGGAAGTGACGGGCTAGCACTGACCGCCCGAGGACAGGTGACAGGGGAAGTGACAGGCTAGCACTGACCGCCCGAGGACAGGTGATGGGGGAAGTGACGGGCTAGCACTGACCGCCCGAGGACAGGTGACGGGGGTGGTGACGGGCCAGCACTGACCGCCCGAGGACAGGTGACGGGGGAGGTGACGGGCGAGCACTGACCGCCCGAGGACAGGTGACGGGGGAGGTGGCGGGCGAGCACTGACCGCCCGGGGACAGGTGATGGGGGAAGTGTCGGGCCAGCACTGACCGCCCGGGGACAGGTGACGGGGGAAGTGTCGGGCCAGCACTGACTGCCCGAGGACAGGTGACGGGGGAAGTGACCGGCTAGCACTGACCGCCCGAGGACAGGTGACAGGGGAAGTGACCGCCCGAGGACAGGTGACGGGGGAAGTGACAGGCTAGCACTGACCGCCCGAGGACAGGGGCAGTGATGGGCTAGCACTGACCACCTGATGAGGGAGTGCACACCAACGTGTCCAGCTGGGACAGGCGAGCAGGCGAGGCCGGTGACTGTCCTTTGTCCTTCCTGTGTGATTCGGTCCCACGAAAGCCCCTCCCACAGAACCCACGGTCTGTCTGGCTCTCGCTGCCACAGGGACACTGCCTGACTTCCCAGACTCAACCGCGGGTCCTGACGGGCCAATTAATTTCAATTTTCTCGCGTTGCTTCCTTGGTAACAGGGCGGAACTGTCATCTGTTTATTGCCATCTGCAGAACGTGGCCCTGGCCTCCCTGTGACTTCTGGGCCAGGAGAGGGCAGAGCCCACGGCTCTGATTTTACCCTCCGGGAGGCAAGCCAGGTACCAGATGTCCGACAGGCCGTTCGAGAGGAGCATAGATGACGTTTATATCTTCCCGGGTTTCTAGTCCAGATGATGCAGTCGGTGTTGGCGTCATTTTCCGGGGAGGAGACTGAGGCCCAGGGAGGTTGAGGGACCCGCGGATGGTCACACACAGTTCCGCCCTCGGTGTCAGGAGAGAGAGGAAGGTTGAGGACACGGGGCTCAGAGAATTTGGATCCTGTAGGCTTTCTAATCGTCCAGATCCCCGTGAGCCAGGACGTCCGAAGCTGCATTTAGTCTGACCTTCTAGGCAGTGAAGACCCAGGGTGAAACCGATTTCCTGGCTGGTGGGTCACTGGCTGTGCCGGGCGGGCTGTCCCTCAGCCTGTCGGATAAGGCTGACCAGTGGTCCTCACACGCTGGGCTTGCTCGTGACCACCAACCAAGAGGAAGTCAACTCAGGCAGAGAGATCTTTTTCTTTTTTTTTTTTTTCTTTTTTCTGAAGCTGGAAACAGGGCGAGACAGTCAGACAGACTCCCGCATGCGCCCGACCGGGATCCACCTGGCACGCCCACCAGGGGCTGTGCTCTGCCCCCCAGGGGGCGATGCTCTGCCCATCCTGGGCGTCGCCATGTTGCGACCAGAGCCACTCTAGCGCCTGAGGCAGAGGCCACAGAGCCATGCCCAGCGCCCGAGCCATCTTTGCTCCAATGGAGCCTTGGCTGCGGGAGGGGAAGAGAGAGACAGAGAGGAAAGCGCGGCGGAGGGGTGGAGAAGCAAATGGGCGCTTCTCCTATGTGCCCTGGCCGGGAATCGAACCCGGGTCCTCCGCACGCTAGGCCGACGCTCTACCTCTGAGCCAACCGGCCAAGGCGAGAGATCTTTTTCTAAGACTAGATTTGACACCAAGCAAAAATCCTTCCCAACAGGAGGTTACATTTCTTTTTTTAAAAAATTGGTTTTAGAGAGAGCAGGAAGAGAAAGAGAAACATGAGTCTGTTGTTCCACGTAGTCATGTACACATTGGTTCTCTTTTTCTTTTCATTTTGTTTAGAAAATGAAATTTAACAGGGTGGCATTGATCAATACGAGCACATAGGTTTCAGGTCAATGTTTCTATAGCATTTGAACTGTTGATGATGTTGTAGACCCGTCGCCATTGGTTGAAGCTTGTGCATGCCCTGACCAGGGATTGAACCCGCAACCTTGGTGTTCTGGGATGACACTCCCACTGAGCTCCCGGGCCAGGGCTAAGGATACATTTCTTATAATTTATTAAGCACCTATTGTGTGCCAAGCATTGGTTTTGTACACTTCACATTCATAGCACACTCCCCTCCCCCAGGAGATGGGGGTTATTGCCCCACCCTACAGATGGTTTCAAATAGAGGCTTAGAGCGTCCGTTAAGTTGTTGAGGGTCAAAGACAAGGGCCATGTTCCACTCCCAGTGACGCCCAGCCTAGCCGCATCAGAAAAGGCCCTCTGAGCGTCAGGCGGAGAGAGCCCTGGGACACTCTCCGGCCTTGGCCCCGCGGGAGGAGAGCCGCAGACAGGAAGTGTCAGGCTGGGACAGGGCGCTACTCGGAGGCAGTGACCAGTCCCCAAGTCCCTCCTGAGTGGAAACATCTCAGACCTTCCTGTCGGGCCCTGGTGATGGATGGCCCCCCGGGGGGGGGGGGAGGCGAGGAGGATGGTTCCAGAGCTTTCAGTCATGACACAGGCAAACAGGCCACCCGGATGGCCTCGCTGACTGTTGTCCTCCGCCGGCACGGAGAGGAATTTAGTGCCGGTGCCGAAACACACCGAGGGAGGGCATTTGTCCTCGCCCCGCCCCCCGCCGCCACCACCTGGCTTGATTTGATGACCGGGACCCCGCTGCGTCCAAGCGGCTCTCTGGAGGCCACGCCGGACCCCGTCATCCCAAATGCCGTTAGCACGGTTGATAGTAACGGGTCACGCAGACACGGAACTGACAGTTCAAAGAGCAAGACGATGTGGATTGTTACGCGTGCGTGCGTCGTGCGTGACACGCCTACATCGCTCGGTGATTTTGAGTAGCTCTGACCTAGTTGCAATTATTATTTGAGGGGGCGAGAGGGGCTGCGATTGTAAGATAAATGACACAGTCGCCTTCGCTCATGATAGAGAAAGAGAGAGGCTTGGAAGGGCTGGTGTCCAGCAAGCCAAGCCTGCAGGTGACAGACCCAGCATCCTCTTCTGTCCCTGGTCCCTGCAGTACAGACACGCTTCCCTGGCCAACATGCCACTCAGCCCCAGAGCCTGGGGGGAGCCCCCTGCACTGCAGCTGGGGGCCACCCCCAGGTGCCCCGTCAGTCAGGAGGCGGACAAGATGGGGTCTACGCCCCGCCCCCACACACAGGCCAGTCCCAGCCTCCGTGCCCCCCCCCCCACAATGCCCCTGAGTCCACATGTCCTCGGGCCACCAGAGGAGGCCCCTGCACTCTCCGGAGCGCTCCGTGTGTCCTGATGACCCACGCCCCATCCCCTCCCCATGCCCTCTCCCTGTGCCCCTGAGCAGACTCAGCACAGAGGAGACGGCTCCAGCCAGGGAGGAGGGGGTGGTTGTTTCCTGGGCTCTGGGCTCCGACACACGTCTGCTTTCCCAGACAGTCCTCCTGCTCACAACTGGCCCTGGCCGGTTGGCTCAGCGGTAGAGTGTTGGCCTGGCATGCAGGAGTCCCGGGTTCGATTCCCGGCCAGGGCACACAGGAGAAGCGCCCATCTGCTTCTCCACCCTCCCCCTCCTTCCTCTCTGTCTCTCTTTCCCTCCCGCAGCCCAGGCTCCATTGGAGCAAAGATGGCCCGGGCGCTGGGGATGGCTCCTTGGCCTCTGCCCCTGGCGCTAGAGTGGCTCTGGTCGCGGCAGAGCGAGTGGATTCCGGTCGGGCGCATGCGGGAGTCTGTCTGACTGTCTCTCCCCGTTTCCAGCTTCAGAAAAATACAAAACAAAAAAAACAAAAAACAAAAAAACAAAAAAAACAACTGGTCTGCAGCCCTGAGCCCTGAGCCCTGAGCCCTGAGCCCCTCGTGAGCCTCAAGACGCACGTTTCCCAAGGCTTGTGGGGGTCTCCTCGCTGCTCTCGACTAGGGGTCGGACTCTAAGCTTCCCCAGGGGCTGAGAGACAGGTGGCCATCGAGAGAGGCCAGCCTCACCTCTCAGCCGCTGTGCCCAGCATGAAGCAGACAGCCGGGGGTAAGACACAGGGCAGACACACGGGGAAACAGGAACAGAAGCTGCCGGAGCCAGTCTGGGGACAGTAGGGAGCCCCAGTCAGAATCCAGTGGGACCAGAAAGCGTCAGGACCCTTCCACCACAGCCAGCGTCCTGTAGCGTTCGCATAATCGGAAGGAGACCGGTGTCTCACTGTGACTTCCACGGAACTCAGGGAGCCACTGGTCTTAGCGTACGCCCGGCGGTGCCTGAGAACAGACCCACAGAGAGCAGCTCACCACGAGGGGCGCGTCATCAGCCCTTGTCACACCAGGAGAGCAGGGACAGTACCATGGGGCACACTGTGTCAGTACAACTCCAAGGCTGCCCACGGGGAAACATACATGTCAAGATTGCCTCAAACTTGAAAAGAGCTCATGTGCCTTTAGAAAAAAAAAATACAAGAACACCACTCAACGTCCACCGGCCCTGGTCGCTCACCTGGGGCTGTAATCTAATCTAGTCCTCCCCTAGTCCTCCCCTGCCCCACACTTCGTACCTTCCTGATGAGCGGAGAAATATCAGAAGCACGCCCCGAAGGCTCATGGTTCTGACCCCACCCTCGCCGACAGGGCCTCTGCTCAGAGACCCGGTGCGCTGATTATCGGAGGAGTGCTTAGTATCAGACATCTGATACTAAGAGACGAGGCCACTTCACTGAGAGAGATTGTGACACACAAGACTTCTGTGTTGGTCTCAGGGATGCGATCGGCTAGGGATGCCCAGGGCGCCCACCTGAGCCCACAGTCCTCACAGAAGAACCACAGACATTTCTCCCACTGGAGCCAAGGTGGTATCTGAACCAACCTGTGAGGCTGTTCTCCCTTCCTTCCTCCTTTTCTTTCCTTTCCTTTCCTTCCTTCTTTCTTTCCTTCTCTCTTCTTTTTTCTTCCTTCCCCTTCCTTCCTTTCCTTCCTTCCTTCATTCCCTTCTTCTTTTCCCTTCCCTTCCTTTCCTTCCTTCCTTCTTTCCTTCCTTCCTTCCCCTTCTTTCTTTCCTTCCTTCCTTCCTCCCTCCCTCCCTTCCTTCCTTTCTCTTCCTTCCTTTCCCTCCCTCCCTCCCTTCCTTCCTTCCTTCCTTCCCCTTCTTTCTTTCCTCCCTCCCTCCCTCCCTCCCTCCTTCCCTCCCTCCCTCCCTTCCTTCCTTTTCTCTTCCTTCCTTTCTCTTCCTTCCTCCCTTCCTCTCTTTTTTATTGATTGACTTTTCTAGAGAGAGAGGAAGGGGCGAGAGAGAGAGAGAGAAACATACCAGCAAGTGCTGGGCCCTGGTGTCTGAGCCCTCAGACTTTCAGGAACGGAGGGGGCTGACCTGTGGGGCCTCTGCCTTGGTCTGACCACACCATGTGCCCTTTATGATTGACCTTTGACTTCCTCACGCACCTCGGGCGTCACTGGTGGCGCCGGGTTTTGAACGACCCTGCGTTTATGCCCCGCTGTCTTCCCCACACAGACGCGTACCCTAATTCTGAAGTCGTCTACGTTTGGACCAATGGCACGACCAAGTCGGTGGTGGTGGCAGAGGACGGGTCCAGGCTGAACCAGTACCACCTGATGGGGCAGACAGTGGGCACGGAAAACATCACCAGCAGCACAGGTGAGCCCTGGGGCACACAGGATGCCGCATTGGTGGGGGTGGGGGGGCGCAGGGCGCCATACGCGGGTGGGCGGGAGCACGCAGGACGCCGCACTCGGGGCTGGGGGCGCAGGATGCCGCACTGGAGGGGGGAGCACGCAGGACGCTGCACTCGGGGCTGGGGGCGCAGGATGCCGCGCTGGAGGGGGGAGCACGCAGGACGCCGCACTCGGGGCTGGGGGCGCAGGATGCCGCGCTGGAGGGGGTGGGCGCGCAGGACGCCGCATTCGGGGCTGGGGGCGCAGGATGCCGCACTGGAGGGGGGGGGCGCGCAGGACGCCGCACTCGGGGCTGGGGGCGCAGGATGCCTCACTGGAGGGGGGAGGGGCGCGCAGGACGCTGCACTCGGGGCTGGGGGCGCAGGATGCCTCACTGGAGGGGGTGGGCGCGCAGGACGCTGCACTCGGGGCTGGGGGCGCAGGATGCCGCACTGGAGGGGGGAGCGCGCAGGACGCTGCACTCGGGGCTGGGGGCGCAGGATGCCGCACTGGAGGGCGCGCGCAGGACGCCGCACTGAGGGGTGTACAGAACGTAGCACTCGGGTGGGGCCGGGGCACGCAGGACGCTACACTCGGGTGGGTGGTGGGTGGAGCTCGGGCTCCAGCAGCAGTCTGGAGGGGGCACCGCCCAAGCCTACCCATCCGTCCACCTGTGCTCTCCTTGGCAATCCAGGGAACAGCTGTGAGGCAGCCCTCTGAGAGCGGCCCCCTCCCTGCCCCTGCACTCGGAGACACCAGCTGCGGCGGCTGGTGGCATTAAGCGACAGGCAGAGTGAGCATTAATCGGCCAGTGTGTTGGGCCCCGTGTGAACAGGCCCCAGTGACCACAGGCCCTGCCCGAGGCCACGTGGACCTGCTTATGTAACACAGCCCCTGCTCTGAGCGCTGAGACTTGCAAGCTGATTTCTTGCAAACACTCCCATTTACCCTGCGCCCTGCCTCCCGCTTTGAACATTTCAGATTAGATGTCCTCGGGGTTAAATTTTGGAAAAAAAAAAACGCGAACAAGCCGCACAGAAATAGCCCAGGCCTTACAAGCAGCTGGGGCTAGGACTGTCCCCACCACACCTGTGGGGCTGACCTGAGTCGTACAGGCCCCGTCTGGGCCTCTTCACCTGACGCAGAACGGGCACGCGTCCAAAGGAATGCAATGCCTTCCCCTTCCTTGGCCTGCAAGGCGTGTCTCCAGACAACAGCTCCTGGCTGCACAAAGCCACACTCAAACCATCAGGGTCAAAACAGCATGGCTAGGAGCAGGGCAGGGCTCAAAAAAAGAGTCTCCAGGCGGCCGAGGAGAAAAGAGTAACAGGATCCAGTGATCCCTGATTGCACCCCGAGTTCTGATCTCCAGAGGGCATCCTCACAGGAGCCCCCAGTCTGCACCCTGCTTTCGAGGGGGCTGCAGAGAGTGCGTGGACTTTTCGTCCCGCCCACCGTTGCTGGGCGTCCTGGAGATAGGTGATGGCCTGACAGGTGTGATGGGGGACAGGACAGAGGCTTCCCTTTGTGACTCCAATTTACGAGCCAAAGAAGAGGAAACAGACCCAGTTTTACGGGAGCAAGCGAAAAGGTCGCCCTGCAGACGCGGAGCGAAGAACTGTGATGGTGACGGACGGCGACGCACCGTTTGGAGTCACTTCATCCCAGTTCTTTGATTCTGAGACGTTCTCTGATCTTGCTACTGTCAGTTCGAAAATGACGCGAAAGGGAAAAGAACACCACCGCTGAAGGAGGAGGGTTCAAAAGCAAGGCAGTGACGGCAGGACCAGTTTGGCGGAAAAACCTGAAGATGCGTCCCCTGTGCCGAGGTGTCAGAGGCCATCGGGATTGTCACAGAGGTCCGGTCCTGGCGATAATATGTATCTCGGCCCCTTTCTCTGGGCCCCTGTTGTTTTTCTGCTGTGAGGGTCAGCTGGAGCCTACCGGCCCCCTCTCACCTGTCTCACCTGACTCACCTGTCCGGGGCTGGGGGTGAGGGCGATTGGGAAAAGTATGGCCAGCCACAGCCTGTCCCAAGGCACTTTTGAAAGCTGTCTCTTTTCCTCAAAGGGGACGCAAAAAACTATCACCTATGGTCTTAATGTTTCCTTCTGCCTCTGACGTTGGGTGTGTTGGAAAGGCACACGGGACACACCTTCGCTGGCCCTGCTGCA
Organism: Saccopteryx leptura; assembly: GCF_036850995.1. NCBI lineage: Eukaryota > Metazoa > Chordata > Mammalia > Chiroptera > Emballonuridae > Saccopteryx > Saccopteryx leptura. Next base: position 54,836,221 of record NC_089515.1, on the reverse strand, counting down.
CTCTGGGCTTTGATTGTGACAGCGAGCCTCCTCGGAGCTGTGTCATTCCGAGCCTCAGAAGCCCCAGCTTTGTCCACGCAGCCGGCAGACCACTTCCAGGAGACGGCGCCGCCCTGTGGGGTCCGCTTTCCCTAGGAGCGGACCTCCTTCCCTGGCCCTGTTCAAACTCAGCCGGGCGCCCCCAGCCACAAGCGGGGTACCCGAGTCCAAGCCTTACGACTCAGCCAGAGCCCTCTCGTTTTCAGATCTACTCAGGTCTGCCTCTAGCAACGTCCCCATCGCCCCGGGGAGGTGCAAATTCAACAGAGATGCAGCCTCGATCCCCTCTGCACCCCCTTCCTCCCCTGCAGCCCAGGCTCCTTACCAGTTCACCATCAGGGCGGCACCGTTTTCCGCGATGAACGGGAGGTCGCCCCTGGCCTCCCACATGGCCAGGTAGATCCACAGGAGGCACTGAGGCATTGCCAAGGAAGTGCCCCCGAGCTCCCTGGCAGGTGGTGGGGAGACAGGAGCCTCCAGGACCCACACCTCCAGCCGAGCACGGAGCCTCTGGGGTCCCCCCCCCAGCTCCGCAGAGCCTCCCAGACTGGGAAACAGGGTGGGCAGAAACCCCTCCGCTAACCACAGGGCTCTGCGATGTGCCCAGTTCTGTGTAGAGAGGCTAAATCCCGCCGAATCCTAATGGCATCTGCAGCAGGGGACGGAGGGGGGGTGTGTGTGTGTGTGTGGAGGCAGGGGCACAGATTGTGAGCGGGGATTATTACTCGGAGAGCACAGAAATCTGATTTTCTCCCAGGAAAACCATCCATCAGCAAGGGCCCTGCAGAGGCCGGATGAAGGTCAAAAGACTTACACAATGACCATTAAGAAACGCATGCGTTTTTCCACCCTCTCCTTGGCCCCCCCACATCGGTCAGACAAACACTTGTCCGATGGGAGGCGCAGAGAGGCCAGGGGTCCCGGGTGCACGGGACCCAAGCCGGGATGCTTGTCTGCAGGCGAATACACCATCATGACCGCTCACTTCCACCTGAAGAGGAAGATCGGCTACTTCGTCATCCAGACCTACCTGCCCTGTATCATGACCGTCATCTTGTCTCAGGTCTCCTTCTGGCTGAACCGGGAGTCCGTCCCCGCCAGGACCGTGTTTGGTGAGTGTCCCCAAGCCCACACCACGACCTTTTTCTAGTCTGCGACCTGCAAAGCAGAGAGAGTCGACAGGGTGAGAACTCAGAGGGAAGGGTTACAATTCACTCAGCCTCGCTCTCTGCGCCAGGGAAGAATGAATGGTCCGCGGGGGGAAAAGCCTTTCACTGTTAAGTGGAGGTTTTTTGTTTGTTTTCATTTATTTAGTTTTATTTGTTTATGGTTTGAAATTGCCAGCAAGCTGTCTTATGTGAGGTTTTGTCATAGAGTATTTTCCTGGGTCTCAAAAAGTCCTACTTTGGATGTGATTAGGTAATTTTCTTTGAAATGGGCACCCCACTTTAAAGTTAACCTCCAAGTGGCAATCCACATGTCACTTTATGATAGTAATAAATTATACCTATAATATCATGTATTATATGTGCTATTATATACAACACCTATGATATGCATGTGTATAGATACTGGTTTGTACATATATATATATATATATATATATGGTAAGAATCTAGTTTAACATGACGTTGGGTCTTTTTTAAATTGATGTTTAGAGAGAGGAAAGAAGAGAGAGAGAGAGAGAGAGAGGGAGGGAGGGAGGGAGAGACAAGATATTTGATTTGCTGTCCCACTTATTTATGCATTCATTGGTTGATTCTTGCATGTGCACTGACCGGGGATTGAACCCACAACCTTGGCATATTGGGATGAAGCTCTGACCAACTGAGTTACCCAATCAGGGGACATTGACTTTTACTTTGAAGCTCTGTGCCCTCAAATCTGAGGAGCGATATTAAAGGCTGCCTTGCTGGTTATCGGTGGGCAGGGAGATGCCCCCGTCTTTCTAAACTGTAAAGCACAATTCAGGCTTCCAAGGACAGAAAGGTGACCTGTGTTTTGTGTTCATGCTCCCCTAGTGTGGCCCCAGATGTGACCCAGGTGTTACTATGGGGCGTCTCCCTAGCTCCAGCTGTGCACCTGGCCTCCCTCACCTCACCCAGTTAAGCTTTGGGAATCTTTCAGGGAGCACTGCTGCTCCCCTAGCTCTTTAGGAGGGTCTTAGTAGACAGGCATGGGAACATATGAATAGAAAACGCTGTTTCCTCCTGGAGATTCTTAAAGGCACATTACGACAGGAAAGACCCAAGAAGGCATAAGGAACCCATTCCAGGTCATGGACAGACCGCCCCCCTGCCCAGCACAATGATTGACTGGATTTTAAGGACAATTACAGATGCCTACTGATGAGTCATAACCGGCCCTGATCTGTTTCCACTCTCCCCCATCCCTGCCCCGTCACCAGGGGTGACCACGGTGCTGACCATGACGACCCTGAGCATCAGCGCCCGGAACTCGCTGCCCAAGGTGGCTTACGCGACAGCCATGGACTGGTTCATCGCCGTGTGCTATGCGTTCGTCTTCTCGGCGCTGATCGAGTTTGCCACCGTCAACTACTTCACCAAGAGGGGCTGGGCCTGGGACGGAAAGAAGGCACTGGAAGCAGCCAAGATCAAGGTACTGACGCTCCTCCTCCTCCTTTCCTGCAGACGCTCCTCCTCCGTTCCTGCAGACGCTCCTCCTCCGTTCCTGCAGACGCTCCTCCTCCTCCTCCTCCTCTTCCTCCGTTCCCGCAGACGCTCCTCCTCCTCCTCCTCTTCCTCCGTTCCCGCAGACGCTCCTCCTCCGTTCCTGCAGATGCTCCTCCTCCGATCCCGCAGACGCTCCTCCTCCTTTCCCGCAGACGCTCCTCCTCCGTTTCCGCAGATGCTCCTCCTCCTCCTCCTCCTTTCCTGCAGACGCTCCTCCTCCTTTCCTGCAGACGCTCCTCCTCCTTTCCCGCAGACGCTCCTCCCCTGTTCCTGCAGACGCTCCTCCTCCTCTTCCTCCGTTCCCGCTGACGCTCCTCCTCCTTTCCCGCAGACGCTCCTCCCCTGTTCCTGCAGACGCTCCTCCTCCTCTTCCTCCGTTCCCGCAGACGCTCCTCCTCCTCCTCCTCCATTCCCGCAGACGCTCCTCCTCCGTTCCCGCAGACGGTCCTCCTCCTTTCCTGCAGACGCTCCTCCTCCTTTCCTGCAGACGCTCCTCCTCCTCCTCCTCTTCCTCCGTTCCTGCAGACGCTCCTCCTCCTCCGTTCCCGCTGACGCTCCTCCTCCTCCTCCTCCATTCCCGCAGACGCTCCTCCTGCTTTCCCGCAGACGCTCCTCCTCCGTTCCCGCAGACGCTCCTCCTCCTCCGTTCCCCCAGACGCTCCTCCTCCTTTCCCGCAGACGCTCCACCTCCTTTCCCGCAGACGCTCCTCCTCCTTTCCCGCTGACGCTCCTCCTCCTTTCCCGCAGACGCTCCTCCTTTCCCTCAGACGCTCCTCCTCCTTTCCCGCAGACGCTCCTCCTCCGTTCCCGCAGACGCTCCTCCTCCTTTCCCTCAGATGCTCCTCCTCCTTTCCCGCAGACGCTCCTCCTCCGTTCCTGCAGACGCTCCTCCTCCTTTCCCGCTGACGCTCCTCCTCCTTTCCCGCAGACGCTCCTCCTCCTTTCCCTGCAGACGCTCCTCCTGCTTTCCCGCAGACGCTCCTCCTCCTTTCCCTCAGATGCTTCTCCTCCTTTCCCGCAGACGCTCCTCCTCCATTCCCGCAGACGCTCCTCCTCCTTTCCCTCAGATGCTCCTCCTCCTTTCCCGCAGACGCTCCTCCTCCGTTCCTGCAGACGCTCCTCCTCCTTTCCCTCAGATGCTCCTCCTCCGTTCCCGCTGACGCTCCTCCCCTGTTCCCGCAGACGCTCCTCCTTTCCCGCAGACGCTCCTCCTCCGTTCCCGCAGACGCTCCTCCTCCGTTCCCGCAGACGCTCCTCCTCCGTTCCTGCAGACCCCCCCCCCCCTTTGCAGAGAAAACGCGCCTGGGTCTAGGTCCAAATGCAGGACAAAGCCTTTCTCCTCTCTGCCGCCCCACCACCCCAACAACACGACCCCTTCCCTTCGACCCAGGTCCCCTGCAGTCCTCCTTGTAACAGTTCCCATTTCAACTTCCTTTTGGATCTCCAGCTCTGTCTGAGCGAGAGCTCTGCATTGATAATACGCAGGACTATTCTTTTTTTATTAATATTCAGTGAGAGGAGGGGAGGCAGAGACAGACTCCCGCATGCGCCCGACCGGGATCCACCCGGCACGCCCACCAGGGGGCGATGCTCTGCCCATCTGGGACGTCGTTCTGTTGCAACCGGGGCCATTCTAGCGCCTGAGGCAGAGGTCATGGAACCATCCTCAGCGCCCGGGCCACCTTTGCTCCAATGGAGCCTTGGCTGTGGGAGGGGAAGAGAGAGAGAGAGAGAGAGAGAGAGAGGGAGAAGTGAGAGGGGGAGGGTTGGAGAAGCAGATGGGTGCTTCTCCTGTGTGCCCTGACTGGGAATTGAACCCAGGACACCCACAGATGTTCTACCACTGAGTCAACCGGCCGGGGGCCTACATTTGCAGTTTTGATCATTATATTGACCAGTGTCACCCAGTCCCTATCCCGCCCAACGGACGACGTCTCCAGCATCCCGGGAGGTTCCCATCCTCTCTGCAACCATGGTAACCACCATGCTGATTTCTTCCACCATAACTACCTTTACCTGAAATTATAGAATTTCACCTCCAAGACCGGCCGTGTGGGGTTATAGGCTTACAAGTCTCTGGGGTCTGCCGGGGCTAAGCTGATGAAAACCCTTTCTCTTCTAACTGATAAACCTTTTAGAAGTGAGCTGACCGCTGACGCCCTGACATTCTTCTTCTGTTTTGCAGAAAAAGGAGCGTGAGCTTATCATCCTCAACAAGTCCACAAATGCTCACGCCGCTGGGAAGATGACCCAGACCCCCCAAATCCCTCAGGAGCAGACCCCTGCAGGGACCGCCAACACACCCTCCACCATCTCAGGAAGATCCCTTGATGAGAAGACCCCGGACAGCAAAAAGACTTATAATAGCATCAGCAAGATCGACAAAATGTCCCGGATTGTATTCCCGGTCCTGTTTGGCACTTTCAACTTGGTGTACTGGGCGACGTATCTGAATAGGGAGCCGGTGATTAAAGGGGCCACCTCTCCCAAGTGACCCGCTGCCCTCCTCCCAAACTCCAAGCGAGCCATACTTCCCATGGAGTGGGACCCAGGAGAGGGCTGAGCTCAGACGGGGGGCGGGGCGGGGGCTTCCCATCTTTGGGCACCTAACCTTTCAGGACATTTTTGCATGTTTAATAATCTGTACAATGCCTAACAATTGCCTTGATGTTTCTACGTAGAACGTCAGATGTTTCCTGAGATGTCACGTTGACGAACAAAATAAAGCAAACAACGTCCTTTCTGGAGAGCCAGGATAGCTTTGACACTTGGAACCCTGATCATTTACAAACGAGACGAGTCTATTTTTCACTGTTCCAAGTGTTACCTAATGATATTTTTTATACTTTACAACGCCATTTCATACAAAATTTCCCGGCGAAATAAATATTTTAGGAAACGCTCCCTGGTTCTTACTTGACCAACTCTCGCAAGGAACGAAAGGTCACAAAGAGCACATTTCTTTTTTTTTCATTAGGAAAGGAAGCTGTGAGCATTTATGTAAGAAAGTAATTGCCTTTGATAATTCTTAACTTTCAGAAATTCAAGTCCTGCATGACCTTAATTTTAGGAAATAGAATAGGCAACTATTTAGGCAGACAAGTTTAGTAACAGTTACGTTAGGTTAACGGATAAAACATTTCCCCATAACGGAAAAAATAAACTGCTTAAAAAATTATTTTGTGTGTTGAGTAGGGGAGAAACCTCCCCCCTACTTCCCAAGCCACTGCCCCTTCTAACTGAACAATGACTAAGAAAGAAGAGATTTTAAAGCCAAGTGCGTGCGGGTCTAAAACATGGACATGCCCATAAACAGTGTGTCCGCTCCCATCGTGACAAACTGTAATTGAGTCCTTTTCCACTTTATTTCCTTGTACGTATTTCACGATTGATGTATTGCTCCTGTTAGCTTTTGTATATGAACCTGAAAAGTTCATTAAAAAAATAAAAAAAAATAAACCAGTCCTGTGGAGGTCATTTTGTGGGGAGAAAAAAAATTCATATTTTGGTGGATTCGTTTCCTAAATATGACACGAAGGAAACCCATCATGAAGTTGCTTGGGGGGGGGGGCATTGCAAACATTGGGGGGGGGGGGACACTTTCCAAAAACTATGGTTGTCTAACTGCTATACTGTACCACTGAAATGAATACAAAATAATATTGAATGTCAGCTGTAATTGAAAAAATAAAATTAAAAAAAAGAAAGAAGAGCCTGACCAAGTGGTGGCACAGTGGATAAAACGTTGGACTGAGATGCAGAGGACCCAGGTTCGAGACCCCGAGGTCGCCAGCCTGAGCGCAGGCTCATCTGGTTTGAGCAAAGCTCACCAGCTTGGACCCAAGGTCGCTGGCTAGAGCAAGGGGTTACTCGATCTGCTGGAGCCCCACGGTCAAGGCACATATGAGAAAGCAATCAATGAACAACTAAGGTGCTGCAAGAAAGAATTGATGCTTCTCATCACTCTCTCTTCCTGTTTGTCCTTATCTGTTCCTTTCACTGTCTCTGTCACACACACACACACACACACACACACGAAGAAAGAAAGAAAGAAAGAGAGAGAGAGAGAGAGAGAGAGAGAAAGAAAGAAAGAAGGAAAGAAAGAAAGAGAGAAAGAAAAGTAAAGAGAAGAAAAGAAAAGAAAGAAGGGCCCTGCCCAGATAGCTCAGTTGGTTAGAGTGATATTCTAATATGCCAAGGTTGTGGGTTCAATCCGTGGTCAGGTCACATACCAAGAATCAACCAATGAGCACATAAACAAGTAGTAGAAGGATGGACCTTGATAACATACTGAGTGAAATAAGTAAATCAGAATAAACTAAGAACTGTATGATTCCATACATAGGTGGGACATAAAAGAGACTCAGGTACATGAACAAGAGTGTGATGGTAACCGGAGGGGGGGGGGGGGAGGAAGGAGAGGGAGAGAGTGGGGGGAGGGGAGGGCCACAAAGAAAACCAGATAGAAGGTGACGGAAGACAATTTGACTTTGGGTGATGGGTATGCAACATAATCTAATGTCAAAATAACCTGGAGAGGTTTTCTCTGAACATATGTACCCTGATTTATCAATGTCACCCCACTAAAATTAATTTTAAAAAACCAAGTAGAACAACAAGTTAATGTTTCTCTCTCTCAAATCAATAAAAATAAAAATAAAAAATTTTAAAGAGAAGAATGCAAAAAAAACCCTTTCTTGGCAGTTCGACTCTGCCCCGGACTAATTTTTTAGGATACCACGTCATAGAGACAAAGGTGACTTCAACCCCAGTGAGGGTAAGTAGGTAAAACCACACGTTCTCCCCCCTCATACACACCTCCCTCCCCGGGGGCCTCCTGGAGGCCTCTGCTGAACGGAGTCCTAGCTGAGGGTGTTGTGCCACGAAGGTCGCCCACGATCGATCGGCAGAACATCTGCCCTTGCGGGGGGCGCACCCGCTGCTCCCCACGAGACGTGTGCTGTCACGGAATGCTCTGTCACATTTCTCTTACATGCCCCTCTGTGGTCCTGCCGCGCGTCGTCGCTGGGAGGTGGACAGAGGCTGGCCCGTGTCACGTCGAGAAGACCGCACACACGAGCACGCGCTTCCGGCATCTGTCTCTGTCCTCAGAGGAGGTGACGCCCTTCATGTCAGGTGGCTGTCGTCATCCTGACAACTTCTCAGCTCTGTTAACGGGAAAACCCCCAGAAGATCGCCGAGTGGATTCCAATGTGAAGCCATGCCTTCCGCACCCACGCGCAGCTTGGGCTTAAATCTGACCAGCGTTGAGCACACACACACACAAAAAAAAGACCACCACCTTTTTCTGCTCTGGGATGTCCTGTGGTAGATGTTTCAGCATTTGCTACTTTTTCTCTTTGATGCACACAAAATAAAGGATCCCCTTGTGGGGGGGGATGGTAACAAGGCAAGCAATAAAGACTTAAAAAATAATTACAAGGCACTGCGCCCTACTTTTCGAGCCGTGGTGTGTCTCAATGTATCTTTTTTGACGGGCGCCCCATAAATAACCATCCGGAACGTTCTAAGAAGCCAGCCATCAGGAGGCTGGGTCTCTCCCAGACCTCTGTGTCTCTCTATCTAGGGCAAACTTGGGCAAACATTGGTCTACATGCTTGTATCCGATAACCGGGTGGGTCCCAGGGCTCCCGGACAACGACCCAAGTGACAATGGCAAACAAACACCCTTGCGGAAGACGGATAAGGAGCTGGGTGGGTCTGCTCACCTGTTTGTGAACCACCTTCACGGTAGTTCCAACCTGCGTCTTCTCTGGGACAAGTCAGGGGGACGCCGGTTCCCTGAATCAGAAACCTCTGCTTTACAACGGGACGGGGACTCTGAGACGCAAAGAGGTCAGTCCGCGGGTCGGCTCGCGTCGTGTGCCACGTCAGGAGAAAATGCCGGCCCCGTTCTCTGACCTCCCGGGTGTTAGTCATTGGCTTCGCAGCACCACGCATTTGCTTTCCGGCGGAAGCTGATTCAGGACAAGAAAGCAACCTAAAGCCCTGCTTGAATGAGTCTATGTGTGGCATACCTAGAGAATTCCTCCTCCTCCCCCTCCTCCCCCTCCTCCTCCTCCTCCTCCTCCTCCTCCCCCTCCTCTCCCTCCCCCTCCCCCTCCCCCTCCCCCTCCTCCCCCTCCCCCTCCTCACCCTCACCCTCACCCTCCTCCCCCTCCCCCTCCCCCTCCTCCCCTCCCCTTTCCCCTCCCCCTCCTCCTCCTCCTCCCCCTCCTCCTCCTCCTCCTCCTCCTCCCCCCCCCCCCCGGGAAAACACGACCTTTAAGCTGGTTCCCTCTTCCAGAAAATTATCTGGGCTTCTGGGATAGAAGGAACTCCTCTTGCTAGAAGGAACCTGTCAGGGTAGTGGTCTCTACACCACTCTCCTTCTCCATTGGACAGAGAGAGGGGGAGGGAGGGAGGGAAGGAGGAGAAGGAAGTGAGGAGGAAGAAACCAAGTATCTTGATGTGATCCCTCCTCCCAGAGCACAGATGCAAACGCTTGTGTTCAGTGCCTCGGGCGGGAACCACCTGGAGGGGAAGGCTGACCAGGAGGACCTCGCATCTCCAATCAGCCTACCCTCCGTCCTCTACCCAGCCAGCTGATCCCACTCAGCCTAATGCTCTCCAGATCCATCCACGCTGTCGCAAGAGTGAGATTTCCCTCTTTCCTACAGCTGAGTAGTATTCCGTTGTGTAATTCCCACAGTTTTTTGTTTGTTTGTTTGTTTTTGTATTTTTCTGAAATGAGAAGCAGGGAGGCAGAGAGACCCCCGCATGCGCCTGTCCGGGATCCACCCGGCAAGCCCACCAGGGGGCGATGCTCTGCTCATCTGGGGCGTTGCTCTGTTGTAACCAGAGCCATTCTAGTGCCTGAGGCAGAGGCCAAGGAGCCATCCTCAGTGTCCGGGCAAACTTTGCTCCAATGGAGCCTTGGCTGCGGGAGGGGAAGAGAGAGACAGAGAGAAAGGAGAGGGGGAGGGGTGGAGAAGCAGGTGGGTGCTTCTCCTGTGTGCCCTGACCAGGAATTGAACCCAGGACTTCCACATGCCAGGCCAACGCTCTACCACTGAGCCAACCAGTCAGGGCCAGCTTTTTTTTTTTTTTAATACACTCATGAACAGATGGACAACTGGGCTGCATAAACTAACAAACAGAATAGAAACAGACTCCTAGATACAGAGAACAGACTGACAGCTCTCAAAAGGGAGGGAGGTTGAGAAGCTGGGTGAAAAAAAATGAAGGTAAAATAAAAAGTGCATAGATACAGACGACAGTCTGGTGATTAGCAGAGGGAGAGGGGGTGGGGGAGGGGAGAAGAGGGTGGAGGGGGGGTGGACGGTGGGGGAGGGGGTGTGACTTGAGGAGGTGGGCACACAGTGCAGCGTACAGATGAGGCATTATGGAACTGCGCACCTCACACCTATATAATTTTATTAACCAATGTCACACCAGTAAATTCAATTAAAAAGCAAAAGAGCAGTAACAAACTTAAAAAACAAAACTTTACTAGGAAAAGTAATTTTTAAAAAAAAAATCAGAGTTGTATTTTTCAGAACGGGGAGAATGTTTAATTAAACGCCATCATCCAAATAGTTTGAAGGGCTATCGATTACTGGGGGGACGGAGGGGTTTTTGGATGAATTGGGCATCGTGCCAAGAGTCATGCCTATTGCCTTGTTTAATTGTGACCGCAGTGCAGTGAGGTACCTGTTCCGCTTCCAATTTTACTGACAGATGTGAAAATCCAGACCCTGAAAGTTGGGGTAACATGCTAGAGGGTGGTCACAGGAATGTTTTGTGCTCCGAGGCTAGGATGTGAAGCTATCATCAAATCCTATGTCCATAGGTCAGAGTCCAATGCCAAGGGAAGACGGGAACACACTATTTATTTATTTATTTATTTATTTTTTTAATGGGGCAACATCAATAAATCAGGATACATATATTTAAAGATAACATGTCCAGGTTATCTTGTCGTTCAATTATGTTGCATACCCATCACCCAAAGTCAGATTGTCCTCTGTCACCTTCTATCTAGTTTTCTTTGTGCCCCTCCCCCTTTCCCTCTCCCTCTCCCCCCTCCCCCCGTAACCACCACACTCTTATCAATGTCTCTTAGTCTCACTTTTATGTCCCACCTACGTATGGAATAATGCAGTTCCTGGTTTTTTCTGATTTACTTATTTCACTTCGTATAATGTTATCAAGATCCCACCATTTTGCTGTAAATGATCCGATGTCATCATTTCTTATGGCTGAGTAGTATTCCATAGTGTATATGTGCCACATCTTCTTTATCCAGTCATCTATTGATGGGCTTTTTGGTTGTTTCCATGTTCTTGCCACTGGGAACACACTCTTTAAAGCAGTGGTCCCCAACCCCCCGGGCCGTGGACTGGTACCGGTCCGTGGGCTATTTGGTACCGGTCCGCAAAGAAAGAATAAATAACTTACATTATTTCCGTTTTATTTATATTTAAGTCTGAATGACGTTTTATTTTTTAAAAATGACCTGATTCCCTCTGTTACATCCGTCTAAGACTCACTCTTGACGCTTGTCTCATAGGTTTGACAATTATATTTAAAAACACCACGGTTTTTACGCCGGTCGCATAATTTTATTTTGTACATTTATCCATCCCACCCTAAAGGCCGGTCTGTGAAAATATTTTCTGACATTAAACCGGTCTGTGACCCAGAAAAGGTTGGGGACCACTGCTTTAAAGTACTTTGGATGGGGGAGGGGAGGGGAGGGGCACTTGGTGGCCATCGACAATTAAAATGTAAACTTTAAAAAAGGTAAACCTCCATTGTGAGAGGTAGCTGCAAATCAGAAAGAACTTTCTTTTTTGAAAAACTGTATGTGCCCTTGTCATGGTGTTGATGAAAACAGTATTTTAAATATTTAAACATTAATTATAATGTCTCTTTTATAATATTAACACATTCTCCGACAGTTGATGCCAGACGCAAACATGGCAGGGGATATGAACCCTCCCAATGGTGGCAGTTACCGGCTGGGTCTGCAGCCTCCTCAGGTAGTGCTTCTGAAGTGTGCGAAAAAGGTTCGTTTCATCAGAGATTTGCATGATTGCCTGTTTGTCTCTGTCATGTTCAATAGAAGATCTCAACCCCCAAATCAGAGGATCTGTAGCTCATTTTGAAGTGAGCATTGGGCTCCTTATGGAAATGTGTGATTCAAAAATATTTACCGCTTAGATTTTTTTTTTTTTTGCCTAATATTAAGGTGTAAAAGAAATGGGTTTCCTTTGCTTTTCTGAGTTCAGATTGAGAGACAAAGAAAACCAAAGATCAGATACTATATTTTGGTGGGTTTTTTTAAAAAAAATTATTTATTTATTTGAAAGAGAGAGAGAAACCTTGATTTGTTGTTCCACTTATTCATGCATTCATCCGTTGATTCTCGCATGTGCCCTGACTGGGGATCGAACCTGCAACCTTGGCCTCTCAAGACGACACTCTAACTGAGCTGCCTGGATACTAGAGTCTATCATGTAGAAACCTTAGGAAGAAAAACTTGAAATGAGCTCTGAGTTGATTTAAGCTCAATGTATTCTATATTCTTCCTGCTGCTGTCCCTGTCTCCCTGAGCAGCCAGCGGAGTCCAGGACAGGGACAGGTGTTTGGTGGATGAGAACCGACGGAAAGAAGGAATCCTGGAACGTGCGTGGACTGGATGTGATGGAGCCACTTTGGGCAAGGTGGTGGGATCCCACCCAAAGACAATGTTCTCTTTTTCTTTTATTTATTGGTTGATGTTTGAGAGAGAGAGAGAGAGAGAGAGAATCATCAGTCCGTTGGATCCATTTCTCTGCCCATTCAGACTGTTGATTGCTAATTAAGAAAAACAATTCCCCCACTGGAAAGTAAGGATGTGCTCAAAAATACATAAATACATTGGGGACAGACAAAACGGTGTCACACATGAGTCAGCTTGAAGAGGCTCCTGCGGTCTGTCTAAATCTTGGTTAAACCTGGGAATAACGGTAACTCATAACAGTAATGGGTTAAGATACGTTGAACAAAACCAGAAACCACAAGTCCACACGGAAGTCGTAAGAGAGGAAGAGACGATGTGCTTCTTTAAAGTACTGACTCCTACGTGTAGGAGAAACCTCAGAAAATCGACGCTTCACAACCAACAGGCAAAAGTCACCAATGCAAGCTAAAACGTAGTTAAGGATTCTCAAAGAATTCACCCCCCCCACCAAGAATAGTTAACAATTTTTTTTTAGTGTAACTTTACAGTGGAGAAAACTGGCAGAGACCAACTTAACCAAGTGATTCCCGTGACCCACGGTAACACAAACTCCTCAGGTTCTGGGCCCTCAAGGCCGTGCACTGAGAAAGGCCACATTACCTATCCGGAGTTTCTGCATGGATTACATACTCAGAATCCGATCGTGAGGAAGGAGCAGACACACCCCTTTCTGAGGCACATTCTATAAAACCATGGCTTCCACTGAAATTATCCACGTTATCTTAAAAAACCCACAAAACGCCAAACAACTGTTCTAGGTAAAAAATATATATGATATATATTTATTTTTTCCCTTATTTTTTTCATATATATATATATATATACACACACACACACACACACACACACACACACACACACACAATATATGACAAACAATGAATGAGTTTTGTGACCCTGAATGGGATCTTGGATCAAATCGAGGGGAAAATGTGATTGAAGATGTTATTGGAACAATGAACAAAATTGCACCAGGGACTGTAAATTATGTTGTGTTTGATGGAAATAAGTTTCTTTTTAAGCTTGTGATTATTCAGAATAAATAGTTTAAAAAGTTTGGGGGGGGGGATAATTTATCAGCTGACCTCCAGTTAAATGGCAAATGGCCTAGAACAGCCAAAAGCATAAACTAGAAATAATAGCTATTAATCATTTTTGAAAGCTGTAGTAATATTTTTAAAAAACCAGAAAAATACCTGTGGTCATGGCGCACTAGATCAAGAGGATGGAGCCCAGAAAGGGATGCATTCCGACATCATCACCCGATGTATGCAAACGTGGTGGTGAAAAGATGGCGTTTTAAATAAATCATGCAAGGTCAATTAGCTTTCTGTCGGGAGATAAATGACCATTGACTCATAAATAAAATCATATGCTAAAATTTAATTAGAAATGAAACCTGGCCATATAAAAGAGGCGCTTTCTTCCTGAGCTTTCAGAGGAAAACATAGATTATCATTAGGCTTTCTGGATAAGCAGTGATTTATTAGGATACAAAGCAACAGTGTTGCTAAAACACTATTTGGAGAGCAAGCAGGCAAACCACTGGTTGAGGGGAGAGAGCCCTTACAAGCACCCACATGAAAGGACTCCTAACAAAACCACATCATGAGGAGGCCCTGGCCAGGTAGCTCAGTTGGTTGGAGTGTCATCCTGATTCACCCAAGTTGTGGGTTCAACGCCAGTCAGGGCACACATGGGAAGCAACCAATAAGTGCATAAATGGGTAGAACAATAAATTGCTATTTCTCCCTATATTCCTTCCTTTCTCTCTAAAATCAACCAATAAACACACACACACACACAACACACACACACACACGTTGTGCACAATGAGCTCCTACAAACAAAAATAAAACTGGCTAGCTTTGCTGTGGTCAAAAGCCTTAAGAGATTCATGAAAGCAGATTCCCACAACCAGAACGAGACAGCGGATTGTAAGGTCGGTGGGCACTGGGGGAAGGTCACGTGAGGAACTAGACCAGGGAACTTTGGTTGGAACTGCCCACACCCATGCGCGCCAAAAGAAACTTCCCAGGAGTCCTGGAGAGAAAGAGTGACCGTCCGTCAGCCAGTGAAATTTCGCCACATCATCTTACCTCACCCACCCTAAATGATCCCTCTAAATATCCCCCACGCGGTTTTCTCCATGTGAATTCTCTGGCCCCTGTCCCCCTGGACCAGAGGACATCCTCCGGGAAGCGCTGTACTAAATAAAGCTTTTATTATTTCACACTTCGTGGCTATGCCCTTCTTTCTTCCTCGGTGGGGAAAAATACCTTACAGGAATGTCTATCATTCACAAGGACGAGGAGGCCGAGTCTCTTTGAAGCCACGTGTGGCACTCACATAGCCAATGGGTGGCACATGGCCACAACTATGTCGAAAACCTCTTTAGTACTCTTTATTACCACTGAATACATGCCTTTCCTGTGATCTAAAAATTTCGCAGCTCTCCAGATAACCAAGAACACCGGGCACATACGTGCGCGCGCGCACACACACACAACTTGCAGGAACATGTGCGCGTCAGCAGAATAAAAGATGGTAAATTGAAGAACACAATGAAATGTCCCGCGCCACGTGAAAGAAATGAATGACAGCTACATAAAGCTATATTGTACTAGGGGGATATAAAACAGATGTTCAGAACGGAAGCACACGATTCCCAGCACTGAGATGCAAGCGCAAGGCTAAACCACTCTATTGGGAAAGGCAGAGGGTGGGTCGCGAGGGTGCGCAGGGCCTGCGAAGTTGGCCCGGTGCTTGGCAGAGGGCACCTGGAACGTGTCCTCACCTCCATCTGAATGATGCGCAATGCTGTCCTTTCCCTTAGGGCGTGTATGTGTGGCTAAAAATGTATTGAGCGGGAGGAGTGCATTTTGTTGCGTGTGCATTGTCCCTCAGTTATTTCTTTTAAGTCGGGGTGGGAAAGTTGTTTGTTGTTTTGTTTTGTTTTTTTTTAAACCATGAAACATTATTTTAGAAGTACAATTTTGAGACGGGGCGGGCGGGGTGGGGGATGGCGTTGACACCAAACCCAGAAGCCATAAAGAATAAGGAGAAGGGAGGCAGCGGCCCGGCTTGCTCTGCGTCTTCGCGCCCCTAGGAGGTGAAGCGAGGCCGTGAGAAGAAACCCGGGGCATTTCTCCTGGAAACCGCCAGAGGGTCCCCGATCGCCGGCCTCCGCCGAGGCAAGACGCAGCGCAGCCCACACGCGGTGCTGGCTTCCCGGACCTGGATGCAGACCCGCTGCGCTGCGCTGTGCGCATCGCTGCAGGTGCTGGGTACCCGCAGAGCGCAAGGGCTTCGCCCCAGGTGACCGATCCCCAACCCTACCATTTAGGGTCCTTTGTATTTCCCTTTCTTTCCCTGTGAACTTGGGAGAAAGCACGGCATGCAAACCCAGGGTGCCCAAGTGGAACTGGCTGGCAGCCTCTCTGGTGCCAAAGATGGAGAGAGCCGGGGGCAAAAACCGGAGAGTGGGCATTGCGCATGCTCCGCAGAGCATCTCTCTTCTTCCTCTCCCTGTTTTCCTCCCTGCCTCCCTCCCTCCCCCTCTCTCTCCCCCACAGGTCAAGCTGGGCAAAGGAAGAAAATCAAAGCCTAAAAAAGCTTGCTCTTCGAACACGCTGGATTCCTGACCCCGCATTCTGCTTCCACCGTTATGCTCAGAAAGCTAGGGTTGGATATTTTTTTCTTTAGTAAATTCATTTAGTTTACAAAAAATAAAAATAAAAAGAAGAAAAGAAAAGAAAAAGAAAGGAAGGAAGCAAAAGGAAAGAAAGAAAGAAAGAAAGAAAAGAAAAGAAAAGAAAAGAAAAGAAAAATCATCTTGTTCCAGACAGCAGCACAGGAAGGGCAGCTTTTCAAGCTAAAATGCTTAAGTCTACCAAGCTGACCCACTAAGTCCAGTAAATGGAACAAAGCATTCCAAATGCCAGGTGACCTCATGTTGCATTCATTCACAACAACCCACACCGAATATACAAGGAAGGAGAAGATAACGACCCAGCGATGTAAAGGAGCATCACGTCACATTTTTCTTTTCCACCAGTTGAATTGTAAACCTCTACAGGGCCCTTCTCATTATACAGAGAATTAAAAAAAAAAAAAGCCAAGCACTGGCCTGTTTTTATTATAAACAAATTTTTAAAACATTTGTACTCATACTTGGATAATAAAGAATACAGCCAAGGCATCTCAAACGTTGCTTAAAGAAGCAAAACAGCAAGTGTTTACTGAGCTCCTGCTCGTGAGAGGCAATAGGGCCCATGTGGACTGAGATGCTAGAATCACTTACCTGGTTTTAAACGCCCCCCCCCCCCCCCCCCCAGGGCTCAGCCTCCTAAACTGTGTGACCAGAGCAGAAGGACTGGACTACTCTGTGTGGTTTCTCCGTCTTTAAAATGGGAATCATGTTATGAGAGTTCAAAGGAGTTCATCCCTGTAAAACTTTCCCATCGGCCCTGGGTGTTATCCACATCGGATGGCTATTTTGACCTGTGTTCCTATTACTGCGCCAAACATGGAGGCACCAGAGAAGAAGCTGCTTTTTACTTTCATTTTCCTCATAACATCCTTAGAAACTCTGGGGCGCCTGACCTGCGGTGGCGCAGTGGATGCAGCATTGACCCGGGATGCGGAGGGCGTCAGTTTGAAACCTCAGGCTTTCCCCAGGGGGCAAGGCTCACATGAGAAGCAATGAGTTAATCATGCTTCATGCTTCCCACTCTTCCCCACCACCTTTCTCTCCCTCTCTCTCTCTCTCTCTCTCTCTCTAAAATCAATAAATGAAATATATTTTAAAAATGATCTGGGCTGGCTGGGCCTGGAGCCCCCGGGGCAGGAGGGTGGTGGGGAGACTGAGGGCCCAGCCCCCTGCCTGGCCTGGTGGACTCGGTAAACACATCGTTTCTTTTAGCCCATAAAGAGAGAGGCGTCCAGTCGAGTAGTGGCTGCCTGGGAGGGCGGGGCAGAGACGGGCTTGGGCTGGCAGCCCGCCCCAGGGCCGTGTGGTGGAGAGGGGTACCTTCCAGACCCCCACGGACCCCCACCACTCCCAGAAGGCTATGTTGCCCAAGTTGGCCCGCTCTTATGTGTGCAGCCGGCACCGAGACGCTGGACAAAGACTGGAGGCTGCCACAGGGACTGGTGGTGGTGGTGTGTGTGTGTGGGGGGGGGGGGGCGGCCCGGTAGAGACTGTCTGAGCTGTTGTGTCCTGGGCCCTGGAGTGGAAGGTTCGGGGCACAGCCCTCTACATTGAGGCCTCTGAGCTCCGTGCTCAGAGCCTCACAGGGGTCCCCCAACGCCTCGTCAGTCAACCAGCACTCTCGGATCCTTCGTGCCAGGTGCCCCAGGGGAGGCATTTCAGGTCTTGGAAATGTCCCCTGCCACCTGCCTGAGTTCTCGGGCCCTTGCATCAGCTTGAAAGAAGAGACTGTGGGGGAAGTCTGGTTGCCTCTTACCAAAGCTAATGGTTCCTGGGTGACAGCAGCCCCCCCCCCCCGCATGTGTGATGTCAGGAGAGGAGACAGGAGGCTTCTACTCCCTGGGACCAGGTAGGACGCTTGGGCTGGGGGCTCACAGCCAGGTGCTGCCAGGGGCAAATGCCCCAGAAGCCCCCCAAGGTGTCTGCAGGACATGCCCCCACACCTAAAGGGGCCCAGTGAGTAGGGGGCTGCCCCACCCCGCCCCGCCCCTGCTCCGAGACCAGGCAGAGGACAGGGCTTGAGCAGCCCGTGCGGGTGCTGGCAGCACTTGAGCCTCCGTCCAGGAGAGGCCACCTCGATAGACCTACAGACGGTGCGCCTTCCCTGCAGAGATGCTTTCTGGTGAACAAAGAAGTAACTTAAGTATCTTAATAAAATGTGCAAATTTAAAAAAAACACACACAAAACACGATGTGGAGACTTGACACGTTTCTATAAGCAATTCGTGAATGAAAAGCAATGATCTCACTGATTTTTTTTAAAGGGCTGGACGGTATGGTGGAGAAAATGCGAGATGAGGGCACAGTTATGATGATGAAGCTCCTGAATCTGGAAGGAAGGGCAGAAGGTGTGGGAGGGGCAGGATGCGAGGATGGTCCAGTCTTCTCAGAAGACAGAACCTGTGTTCAGGGAGGTGTAGAAGATGGGGGGGGGGGCACAAGGAGCCCTGGGAAGGGGGGGAGCTGGCGTGAGCTTAAAGCCAGAGACAAGGAGATGGCTGTGCCCAGGAGGTGACGGGTCCGCTGTGTAAACACAGACTGTGCTCTGGCTTAGTGGGTTAGAGCCTTGTCCCAAAGCACTGAGGCTGCTGGTTTGATTCTCAAGGCACATCCAGGGACAGATCAGTGTTCCCCCTCCTCTCTGGCTAAAGGCAATAAACAACAACAACAACAAAATTAAAAAATATGTACATAGGGTTGTAAACCACGCCTTCACTCCACTTCCTAGTCACACTTATGCTGATGAACCCAAAATAAGGGGTAATAGAATTCAACCATTCCACCGGACCCTTCTACGCATTTTATAAACAAAGCTCTTTAACCACATTGAAGAAACAGCCTGACCTGTGGTGGCGCAGTGGGATAAAGCGTCAACCTAGAACACTGAGGTCGCCGGTTAGAAACCTTGGGCTTGCCTGGTCAAGGCACATATGGGAGTTGATGCTACCTGCTCCTCCCCTTCTCTCTCTCTCTCTCTCTCTCTCTCACTCCTCTCTCTCTAAAAATCAATAAAAAATAAAAAAAGAAACAATTAACCATGCCCTTTTATAACTCTATAAATAGTAGCTCAAAATATAAAATACTTTCTAGGAACTATTACTTGCCAGAGAAAAGCAAACATCTTAGTGGATTTATTCCAAGCCACGCTAATATTGTCCTAGATAGATGGGGAAAGACCAGCTTTCTGGGTTGATTATTACAGATGAGCACATAAATGAAGTTGTTCCGTCTTCGGAGTTTGTCATGACGTCCAGTCAAGTGCGCTTCCTGGCTCAGTCTGACAGAACGTCCGTGACTTGCGGTCTTGCACATGTTGTTTTCCACCACCCCTGTGTATTGGGGTGTGTTAGGCTCTTTATTCCGCGAGAAAGATACACACGGGGGGGGGGGAGGATTTTCCCCAAATTCTCCCCGGGAAGCCACTGTTCCACGCCAGAATCTTAGTAGCGCACGGGCGACCCAGCACGACAGCGTGGAAAAGCTGTTTGCAGCAAATCGTGTCGCTCCTGAACCGTGGCCTACCTTGGAGCGAGGCGCGCTGAGTGGGGCGGGCAACAGGAGGTCTGCGCGCCCGGCCGAACCTCGGCCTCGTGCTGCAACGACAAAAGAAATCGGGAGCTCCCTCTTGACCGCGAGGTGCCAAGCCGCGGGATCCCCGAAAACCTCTCCGCGGCCCCCGCGGAGCCCGCCCCCTTCCCGGCCTCCATGCCGGCGTTCACTCCGACCCGCCTCCCTCTCCGCGCCGAGCGCGCTGTGCAGCCTGTAATTGGGGAAACTCCTCCCCGCCGGGACCGCCTCGGAGGCGCCGCCGCGGAGCTGCCACCTCGCTGTCTCCACCCCCGAGCGCGCGGCAGCCGACACCACGCGCAGAGCGCACGGCGCGGGCACAGGCTGGCGGCGGGTGGGCTGCGCCGCGCGGGGCCGCGGGCCGCGGGGCCAAGGACCGCTCGCGCCCACCCGCTCCCGCTCACCCGCGGCGCGGTTCCCGCGGGGATCGCGGAAGGAGGGGGGCGGCGCGGCCGCGGCGGCGGGGTGTCCCGCGTGCGCCCCGCAGGAGCCGCGCGCGGACCCGCGGGCCGTCGGGGGCGTGGCCGGCCCACACCTGTCCGGCCCCGGCGGTTCGGGGCCGGTGCCGCGCCGCAGTCAGCGGCATCGGAGGCGGCGAGGGCGCGCGGAGCCCGCGGAGGCGAGGCCCGCGCCCTAGAGGAGCGCCGCGGCACCATGGCCCCGAAGCTGCTGCTCCTGCTCTGCCTGGTCTCCGGCTTGCACGCGCGGTGAGTGGCGCCCGGGCTCCGCGTCCCCGGAGACTCCGAGCCCGGCTGGAGGGCGGCGGGGGGTGGTGGCGGGGCGCTGTCTTGGCCGGGGGGCCCCGCGGCGCGCGCGCGCCGACGGCTGGGCTGCGGCATCGCCCGCGGGGTTCGGCCGGGAAGAGGGGACGTCGGCCCGCGTCTCACCTGTCCCATCTTCCCTGGACACGGCCCTCTGTCTCTCCAGGTTGGGCGGCTGCAGCCTGCTCAGCGGCCGGGGATGTGGGAACTGACTCTGAGATTAATGGGCTCATCTCCTTGGAGCGTTTATGATCTGGTGGTTTTAAGGGGTTTGCAAACCAAACTCACAGGAGACCAGTAATGTCTCCCTGCTTGTCCACTACCCCTGACCCCCACCTCAAGTGCTCCGGAGTATCTCTCTCTCTCTCTCTCTCTCTCTCTCTCTCTCTCTCTCACACACACACACACACACACACACACACACACACACAGACTGGCCCTGTGGATCACTCTGAATTTTCCCAGGACCCAGGAGTCAGGATTTCCTACCTGCCCAGTTTAGGTCAGCTTGGAGATAGGTCAAGAATTGGGACCAGGTGGGCAAGCAGAGAGCCCTGCTTCTCAGAAAGGAGTTCCCTCCCCAGGTCCTGCAAACGCACGCACGCACCCCTCCTGGAGGAGATACTTTTCTCACACCCAGGAACACACCTACATGGCTACCCTCATCAAGGCAGCGTGCCTGTTGGCTTTGAGGAGAAGGCTTCTTCTGCCTGGTACCCTGGGAAATCATCTCACCGCAACTAACAACCTTTAACCTTCCTCCCGGAACGCTTACACTGACCAGCTGACCAGAGTTAACCGGAGCCAGGAAGGGAGGAAGGTGGCTCATGAGGATGGAAGGGTCATGGAACCAGAGGGTTAAACTAGAGACTCTGGGTTTGGTTTCTTCAACTCTGTGTCCTCGGCTAGACCGCTGGTCCGAAGGCTGCAGGCTGCCCTTCACTTAGGACATCAGAGCAGCTCTCCACCTCTCTCTCCTGGTCACACCCATAAAACCTCGGGGGACCCCATCCCCAAAACAGCCCTGCCTTGACAGCTCTTCGTCACCCGGATCTGGGAGCTAGAGAGCAGCCTCGTGGGCTAGACGCCCTGGGGTGCCAGCAGGCAGTGCCGGGGCTCTTGCATTTCCATTCGTGTGTGTAAAGTAGGGAAGAACCAGGAGGGCACGTGAACAGCCCCTGCACGGTGTGTAGGACCCCGAATTCTCACTGCTGGCCTTCGGTAGCGGTGTTGCCCCCCCCGAGCCCCCCGTGAAAGACGGCCTTGGCCCTCCTGTCCTTCACACTCCTCTTCCTGAAGAGTTGAGGCTGTGAACGGCAGGCAGGCATGTGCTAGCTAGACAGACCCCACCGGTGGTTGGCAAACAGCTCTCCAGACCGGACAGGGCTCGCTGGGAGCCGCTCCGCTGAAGTTTCTTCCTGCCGAGGGAGAGAGCCGAGCGGGAGAGGCCAAGTGTGCTCTCCGAGGTTGAGTCTGCCCGGGTGCGTTTCTGCAGAGAGGCAGAGAGCCCTGCTGACCCCACTGGGCACAACGGAGAGGTCCCGAGCCACGTGATCGAGGTCTGAAGTCCTGTCTCCACGGCTTTGGGAGTGACCTGCCCGTTCCGGGTTAGAGAGAAATGTTTGGATCCGCTGGGACGTCCCACGGTAGCAGGAAAACTGCCTGTTGTCCTTCGTGTGGTCAGTGGGAAGATGTGTTGTTGAACTCGAAGGGGCCGTGTTCCTAGGCCTTCTCAAACACACACACACGCACATTATATCTGCGTTCACTGAAGCGGATGTAATGATTGCCATGTTGTGCTCTCTCTTGATTGGGTGGTTCCCTGACCTTTATAGTAGATAGAGGTTGCATAGCATTTGGAAAAAAAAAAGCCAAATTGTCTATGGGGTTGTGTTGCTACCTGCCTGCCTCTCGTCGGAGAGTGGGTTCTCTGAGTGGGTCTGACAGACAGGCGGAAATGATCTGATGTCTGGCGTCATCTTTCAAAGCTGTGATCAATGCCGAGAGGGGTCTCATGTGCACCTGCAATGCCACCCTGGTGTGGATGAGCCCTGGGAAAGAAAGGTTCATGACGGATGGACGGTTGGGCTCGGGGCTGATGGATGGTTTGGCAGCTCCTTGGAAGGAAGTGCACCCCCACTCAGATACCCAGGGGTGAGCTTAGAGTACCCTGAAGTGCCCTGAGCCCTGGCCCCGTTAGCTCCGTTGGTTAGAGCATCATCTGGAAACACTAAGGTCGTGGGTTCGCTTCCTGGTTCAGGGAAGATACCTGAAGCAACCAGTGAGTGCACAGCTAAGTAGAACAACAAATGAATGCTTCCCTCCCTCTCTCTCTCTCTCTCTCGCTATCTCTCTCTCTCTGTCTCTCTAAAGAGAATCTTTTTAAAAAAGAAGGCAATGCACTAAGCCACACTGGGGCCTCAGCGATGCCAGGAGGATGCTTGTTTGTTCTCCGAGGTGTAGGGGCTCCCGGTGGCTTTTAAAAAGACTTCAGGCTTCATTCATCCTTGTCCTTCTGGTGGGAGAGAAGGCGCAAGACATGGAAATAACATCTGAGGTTGAGCAGCAACTTGACAATGGGGGTGCATGGCCAATTTGAGTGTGTGTGTGTGTGTGTGTGTGTGTGTGTTTTCCAGAAGAAGCTAATTGCAGCGGTGCTGTGTGGGATCCAGCCAGCCTCACAACAGAGCGTTCATAAAGATTATATATAAACCCACTTGGAATTTAGAGAGACAGCGTATTCTTTGTTTTATTCACACTCTAGTGGATCCCCTGAGATGACATTCGGTTTTCACCAGAGCGAGGGTTCTCCTACAGGGCTGGCTGACGTGCCGGCCTCAGTCCCGTGAGGCTTCTTCTGCTTCTCTCCCCGGAGATCTGCGGCAAACTGCCGGAGGGTCAGAACTGGAGGGGCCGCGTGTCAGCGACGGAGGGGCCAGGGGCCAGGAGCACCCTGATCGCTCGGCAGCTCATCCCAGCCCCAGAGCTGCAGGTCCCCTTTACCTCCAGAGAGGGGGGGAGAGGGAGAGGGAGAGAGAGAGAGAGAGAGATGGAGAGAAGGTGGTTTCTATTCCTTCCTGCCTCCCCCACCTCACTGGCCTCCCAGGCGGCGGCTTATGCAATTTCAGGGAAGCCCTCCGTATCACCGCTAGAGGGAGAATCAGACTCATTTTCATAACACCTGTCCCCGAAGGAGCTCCAAGTTGTGTCGCGGGAACCGAGGCAAGTGTGTCCCGGGAACGGAGGGGGAGTTAGTCTGTGAGCTCAGTGTCTGTGTGTCCTTAGGACCATCGGGGCAGGGACGGCTGACAGCGCGCACGGCCTGGTTTAGGCTGGGGGGCTGTCTGCGGGTGCAGAGGGGACGAGGAGAGAGGGAGAGAGGGAGAGAGGGGAGGAGAAGGGAAGAGAGAGCCCCGCACAGGGACAGAGGGCGGTTCTATGGCTCAGTTGGACCGCACCTCGATTGAAAATGTTGCGTACAGTTTGGCCGAGGTCAGCCGTGCCTCTGTCCACCTTCCAGCACCTTGGCTCTGGAAGAAGTTGCCAGCCAGTCATTGCAATACAGAACCCGTTCCCAAGACTGTTTCTTTTCCTCCCCATTCCCCAAATGATAAAAGGAATATTTCTGACAATGTTCCTGATGAAAGAAATGGCCTCACGGTGACATTGAAACACCCGTTGTGTTGTTTGTAAAAAGTTCAGCCGTACACCAACAATGAGCTACAGCATATCACCTGCTGGATGCGTGTCTCACATTTTATCAGTTCCTGTTGAGGGTGAGTGTGCAGTGTGAGTAAAAACACATAGCAACTTATAGTTTGTATTGATGATTTAGTTTACCCTTCTACACGACAGGTACTCAAGAAATAAAATTGCAGATGAAAATTGGCCTAGGGAAAAACTTGAACTCAATCTTTTTTATTTTTATTATTCAATGAGAAGATGCTTGGCAACTGAGCTATTTTAGTGCCTGAGGCAGAGGCCATGGAGCCATCCTCAGCGCCTGGATCCAACTCACTCTAACAGAGCCTTGGCTGCAGGAGGGGAAGAGAGAGACAGAGAGGAAGGAGAGGGGAGAAAGGTGGAGAAGCAGATGGGCGCTTCTCCTGTGTACCCTGGCCGGGAATCAAACTCAGAACTTCCACAGGCCACGCCGATGCTCTACCACTGAGCCAACCAGCCAGGGCCTTTGAACTCAATCTTTAAGGGGCCATATACTGATTATCAAAATCTCATGTACCTGTGCATGTCAGCCAGGTCTAGATGTCACTGCTCTCATCTTTGTTAAGGTTCCTTAGCTCCCATGAAAAGAACTCATGTGTGTAACATATGACACACATCTGGATATAGATGTTATATTACATGTGACATCTAGACCTATATTTATGATTCTGAAGGCTTAAGCAGAGTGGGAGGGGTAAGGAACTTGTCCAAATGGCCGGGTTGTTGAGACGGCCCCTCTCACTCAGGAAGCTAGCTGTCGTACCACTGATGACAATGACAGGAACCAATGGTGGCTCCCGAAAGTTGGTT
The DNA here is from genome assembly GCF_036850995.1 of Saccopteryx leptura. NCBI lineage: Eukaryota > Metazoa > Chordata > Mammalia > Chiroptera > Emballonuridae > Saccopteryx > Saccopteryx leptura. The sequence goes on along the minus strand of NC_089515.1, from coordinate 54,811,129 downwards.
CTGGGTAAGCTTTATCAAGACACTGGGTCTTATCTGTGCCAGGAAAAAAAGAGAGAGAGAGAGACAGAGAGAGCCAGGGAAATGATCAGTAGGGCTGTGCAAAATCAAGTTATCAAGGAATTAAAAGAATCAACATGGTAATCTATGAATGTAGGATCCCAGGGAGAAATCCTGCTTTTGTACAACAGAACACCCACATTGGCACAATCAGCACATGCTCCCCCCCCACACACACACACACAGGGAAAGGGGAGGCCCACAAAACAAATACACAAGTGTTTGGTGACCAGGGAATCGGAGGGGTGCACATGAGTTTTATCATTCAAATATGGCAGGGTATGCAACCGTGTGCCTAGTGAGGACAGCTTGGACAATAATACCCGTAAGGTGGAAAAAAAAAGTTCAACGAAGCAGGGTCTCTATTTCAAAATAGCCATCATACATTTCCTAATATTGAGTCCATGAGAGTGCTTTAACGGAAATAAGAAAGAAAAAAAAGAAGGAAAAGGCGCTCAGAGACGCTCAGCTGTTCGTTTGGACCCCCTGACGATGGAGCCCACGTGGAGACGTGTTAGAAAGACTTTGATTTTCAACGTCTCAGTTCCACTTCTCTGCGAGAGTTGTGTTGGGAGGGGCCAGGAACGGCTCCGGGGTTCGCCGACACATCTGTTTCGTGTCACCCCTCGTGGTGAGTGCTGGCGGGGCAGACTGCCTCAGAATGTCCTCGTGCCTACACCAGAGACCCCAGTGTACACGAGAAGTCAGACCCAGCTGTTTTTCAGCGCGCGCAATTGATCAAAGCTATTCTCACCCTCAACTAAGATGAGCTCTTGGCAGCAGCGGTGTGTGTGTGGGGTGGGGAGGGGGTGGAGGTGGTAGCAACCAATGAAGTCTCCATCTGACACACATCTGGAAAGTCTGAGACTTGACCTTCAGAGGTTCTCTCGGTGGATTCAAGGAAGGCTTAGTGTTTGAACATCCGGCAATGACTTACTTGTCACGGGGTCTAGAGTTTTCCTTAGACGAAGAATCATTCTGGGAAAATTTCATGGAAACCATGACATCATGAATCCTTCTTCTTAAGGACTCTTTCTGGTTTGCGTCTCATTTTATTTTATTATTTTTTTAATCTGAGAGATCATCTAGGGGTTGGGAGGAGACTTTCTACCTATTTCAGTGGTACTTGGGGGCGGGGGGGGGGGGAAGCATGTTTGAAGACATTTTCTGGAGCTACTGATGCAGCTGACACTCCCGCTTTGTGCCCCCACTGCAGGTCCCGAGAGGCGGAGGAAGATGACTATGAGGGTCCCTCGTCAAACCAAAAGTGGGTCTTGGCTCCGAAATCCCAAGACACCGACGTGACTCTTATTCTCAACAAGTTGCTACGAGAATATGACAAGAAGCTGAGGCCGGACATTGGGAGTGAGTATTCATGCTCGTTATGCCCATAGAAAATAGACTGTGATGAGCGTTTTTTTTTTTTTTGACGCTTTTATTTTTAAAGAGTGATAAATCCACAGGAGGTCACCAAGAGAGTAGTAGAGTCACACCCTTCATGAACGAGAGTAGGCTATCAAATCTGGAAGTGGACGTTGGTACATGGCATCTTATCACGGGGGGATTTGTGGAGGGATCTCGGCAGCCACCACACAAAACGGGGCTTCATCTCCCTAAAGGTCCCCCCTCCCTGCTTCCCACTGTAGTCTCTACCCTCCTCCAAGACCCCTTCCTCCTGTCGGTCACAAATCTGTTCTTCATTTCTGTATTTCTGTCCTTGTTAGAATGTCACAGACAGGCAGTCACTCAGCCGGCGACCTTTGAGATGGGTTTTTCTTCCTTCAGCAGAATGACCTGGGATCCATTCAGAATGTCATGTGCGTGGTCATGTGTCCTTCCTTCCTGCTGGGCTGTCCCCTAGGGTGTGGTTGTAGTGCGGTTTTATTTATTTGCCGGTGGAGGAACATCTGGGTGGTTTCCAGTTTTCGTCTATTCCGGATAAAATGGCTGTGCATTTCTATACAGGTTTTTGCATAGACATGGGATTTTTATCCTCTGGGACAAATGCCTGGGAGCAGGACTGCTGGGCTGCAGGATGAATGCCTGTGGAGTTTTTTAGGAAGCTCTCAAAGTCATTTCCAAAGTGGCTCTTCCATCTTCTCTTCTCACCAGCAACGTGTGAGAAATCCGATTTCAACGGATCTATCTCCACCAGCAGTTGGGATTGTCACTATTTTTTCATTGTAGCTGCTCTACAGGAGCTGATAGGCTGCTGTCTCATTCTGGTCTTATTTTCATTTTCTTAATGGTGAGAAACTTTTTATAATTTTATTTAAAAAAGAGCCAACTCTTTTTATTTTATTTTATTTTTAATGAGAGGAGGGGAGGCAGAGGCAGACTCCCATGTGCTCCCCGACCAGGATTCACCCAGAAAGTCTACTATGGGGTACTGCTCTGCCCATCTTGGGTGTTGCTCTGTTGCTTGGCAACAGAGCTCTTCTTAGCACCTGAGGTGGAGGCCATCCTCAGCACCCACAGCCAACTTGCTCCAATCGAGCCATGGCTGCAGCAGGGGAAGGGAGAGAAAGAGAAAGAAAGAGAGAGAGAGAGAGAGAGAGAAAAAAACCAAGAGGGCTAGGGGTGGAGAAGCAGATGGGTGTTTCTCCTGTGTGCCCTGACCAGGAATTGAACCTGGGACAACCACACACTGGGCCAACACTCTACCACTGAGCCAACCATCCAGGGCCGCAAACTCTTTTTATGTAGAGCTTGTTTGCTACCAGTATGTCCTTTTCATTAAAATGTCTCTTTAAAAATAAAGTCGGGTTAATTTGTTTTATTGTTTGTTGTATATTAGGAGTTCATTGTATGTCTCGATATGGTGACTTCGCCAGATGTAGTTTGCAGATTCTCTTAGTCACTTGTCTATTCATCCTCTTCACAGGATCTTTCAGGGGCAGAGTTTTCTGATATTGGTGAAGTTTAGTTTATTGATTTGTTCTGTTTACGGGGCATGATATTGGAATAAATGTCTAAGAACGGTTCATGAAGCCCTCGTTTGTTAAGGTTTCCTCCTGAACATCTTATCGTTTTTTTTTACAGTAATTTTATTTTTATTATTATTTTTTTATTACACTTCCCCTACCACCTCCCCTTTGGCAACCATCAGCTTGCTCTCTGTGTCTAGGGGTCTGCTTCCGTTTGGTTTGTTTATTCGTTTATTCAGCAGATGAGATCAGATGGTATTGTTCTTTCTCTATCTTACTTGATCACTTAGCACTGTACCCTTTAGGTCCATTCATGTCATCACAAATGGGCAGGATTCCATTCCTTTTTATTGCTGAATAATATTCCATTGCCTATATATATCTCACTATGCTTTTATCCATTCATCTATTAATGGACATCTGGGCTGCTTCCCTATCTTGGCTATTGCTAATAATGATGCAGTGAACATAGGGGTTCCTCTATCTTCCCAAATTAGCATCTTTGCTTTCTTCAGATCAACACCCAGACGTGGGATTTCTGGATTGTATGGTGGCTCCATTTTAATTTTAATTTTTTTTTTCTGCACCAATTTACAATCTCAATAACAGTGCATGAGGGATCCTCTTCCCTACAACCTCACCAGCACTTGTTATTTATTGATTTATTGCTGACAGCCATTCTGGCAGGTGTGAGGGGATATCTGATTGTGGCTTTAATTTGCATTCCCTGATGATTGGTGACATTGAGCATCTTTCCATGTGTCTGTTGGTCACCTCTGTGTCCTCTCCGAAGAAACGTCTACTCAGGTTTTCTGCCCATTTTTTAAATTGGATTTATTGTTGTTATTGTTTTTTGGGTTTTTTTTTGGTGTTAGGTTGGTGTAGGAGTTCTTTACATGGTTCGCCTGTTAACCCTTTATCGGATGTATCCTTTGCAAATCTCTTCTTCCATTTAGTAAGTGGCCTTTTCGTGTGGTTGATGGTTTCCGTTGCCCTGCAAAAACTTGGTGTTTGGTGTAAGTCTCACTAATTTATTTTTTGAACATTTGAGTGCTTGATGTTATGCCAGTGGTCCCTTAAATTATCCTTGTGTATTTTCTTTTTGTATTTTTCTGAAGTTGGAGACGGGGAGGCAGTCAGACAGACTCCCGCATGCGCCCGACTGGGATCCACCCAGCACGCCCACCAGGGGCGACGCTCTGCCCATCTGGGGCGTCGCTCTGCCACAACCAGAGCCATTCTAGTGCCTGAGACAGAGGCCACAGAGCCATCCTCAGCACCCGGGCCAACTTTGCTGCAATGGAGCCTCGGCTGAGGGAGGGGAAGAGAGAGACAGACAGGAAGGAGAGGGGGAGGGGTGGAGAAGCAGATGGGCGCTTCTCCTGTGTGCCCTGGCCGGGAATCGAACCTGGGACTCCTGTACGCCAGGCCGATGCTCTACCACTGAGCCAACCGGCCAGGGCCAGTCCTTGTGTATTTTTTGTTGTTGTTTTTCCTCCTTCTCTTTTCTATCTGCCATTCAGATGGTTTGATTTCCACAAGTCTGTTTCACAGGTGGCTGATCCATTCTCCTGTGTTAGCTGATCTGCTGATGCCTTCGTCGGTGTGTCTGATTGTAGTTCCTGTATCTCTCGGGTCTGTGTGGTTCTCTCTTATGCTTTCCTCTGTGTTGACCTTCTGCTTAAGTTCTTCTGTCCCTCTGTCAGGTCTGGGGAGCATCCTTATGGTTGTTTCTTTGAATTATTCACGAGGCAGATTATTTACTTCCCTTTCCTTAGGCTTTTTTCTTAGGGGGAGGGGTGGAATTTTTCTTGTTCCTTCGTGTGAGAGATCGTCTTTTCTCTTCTCATTGTCTGACTTCATAGGTTTGTTTATTAGACAGAACGGCTGTCCTTTCCAGTCTTGGAAAAGCTGCCTTAGACATCAGCGTGTTCTGCGCCAACTGTCTGGTAGGGTGCTTTGGGCAGGCCCGTGGAGCTCAGCAGGTGTCTAAGGCACCAGGGGCGTGTCCTGAGCAGCCCGAGGAGGGGGGGATGACAGGTGAGTGTAGTGCACCCCCCCCCACCCGTGGCTCCCTTCGTGGGGGGGGCACAAACGGACCTGGGCGAATGCGTCTGGGAACTCCCTGCAATGACCTTACAGGCAGACCAGAACCCCTGTGTGGAGTTCCCAGTCCTTTATCAAGATGTTGGAGATGTAAACCACTCCCTCTGACCCTGGAGAAGTCCCACCATCCCCTAAAGCAGTGGTCCCCAACCCCCGGGCTGTGGACCGGTACTGGTCCATGGGCCATTTGGTACCGGTCCACAGAGAAAGAATAAATAACTTACATTATTTCCGTTTTATTTATATTTAAGTCTGAACGATGTTTTATTTTTAAAAAATGACCAGATTCCCTCTGTTACATCCATCTAAGAGTCACTCTTGACTCCTGTCTCAGTCACATGATACATTCATCCGTCCCACCCTAAAGGCCGGTCCGTGAAAATATTTTCTGACATTAAACCGGTCCGTGGCCCAAAAAAAGGTTGGGGACCACTGCCCTAGAGCACTCCTCTATTGTAGAGAAATTGGTCCTGCATAGATGCAGTGTCCTGCGGGCTTCACGTGCTGCCCGTGCTCCTGGTGGGAACCCGGAGCCGCACATGCGCTCAGGGCTCCCCGCAGGTGCTCAGGGTATGTGTGCAGGTGCTTAGGGTATGTGCGCATAGGCTCAGGGCTCCCTGCAGGAGCTCAGGGTATGTGCGCATGCGTTCAAGGCTCCCCGCAGGAGCTCAGGGTATGTGCGCATGCGCTCAGGGCTCCCCGCAGGAGCTCAGGGTATGTGTGCAGGTGCTTAGGGTATGTGCGCATGCGTTCAAGGCTCCCCGCAGGAGCTCAGGGTATGTGCGCATGTGCTCAGGGCTCCCCGCAGGAGCTCAGGGTATGTGCGCAGGTGCTCAGGTATGTGCGCATGCGCTCAGGGCTCTGCGCAGGTGCTCAGGATATGTGCGCATGCGCTCAGGGTATGTGCGCATGCGCTCAGGGCTCCTGCACGTGGTCTGCAGGAGGAGCTGCTCTGCTCTGGGCTCTTTCTCTTGGGTTTTGATGTTTTTTTGTTCAGAAGACTTAAGTCCTGGTCCTGCTGATCAAGTTTGGTCCGTTGGACCTTGGCTTATCCCATGCTGGGAGGCAGAAAAGCACTTTCCATCCTCAGTATTCTTAGAGATTACCCTCCTGGGGGGACAGCTGGACATGGGTCCAAAGTGGGTGAGCTGAGCTTGCCACCCAGATCTTCCTAGATGCCCCCAGGTCGCTCAGCCCAGCTGGGGAAGGCACTGTTCATAGGAAATGCAGGCGAGACTATGCAAAAGAGGGCACCCCTCCCCCAACACACACAGACACCCCACACACACTCACACACACACAGAACACACCAGCAGAGAAGCATGCTTCCAAAGCTTTTATTTTCCATGTCTGGACACAACGACAGATGCACCTTCCCAAGGCAACAGCGTGCATGCCCGCCAAGAGAGAACACTTGTTAAGAAGTCAGTTCCTTCTAAAGCCTCATCCTCGGAAGCCATCAGCACGTATCAGAAGACCACTGGGGCTTTTGAAGTGAAAGAGGTTTAAAAAAACAAACAGGTCAATACAGAATCGTAACACGGGATGTTCCCCTTTAGTTTGATGCTGTTAGAGTTTGGCCGTGCACGTGGTCACAGTCCTTAGGGAGGCAGAGAGGGACCGAGTGGAAGCCCCAGTGGTCCCTGGGGCATCTTTGGAGGCCTCTTCCTGTCACATGGGAGTGCCAAATAAGAACTGAGTGATAGAATCCAGCCACTCGCTGACATTCAATCAGAGTACGGGCCCGAGAACATCTCTCCTGGTGAATGAGACTGAATCAGATACCGCTTTTTTGTTTGTTTGTTTTTCTTTTGTTTTTTTCTTCACGGCACAGAAGGATTCTGCTCTGAAGGAGAATTTCTTATAAAAATATAAATTCCTTTTCTTATCTCACGACTTTTTTTTCACATATAGCCCATTTGTGATAACCATCAATGCTTCCTCCTTGAGGCCGATAGGTGTATATTTACGTCAGGTCGTGGATGGGTTTCTCGGTAGTTTACTGTAATTCCCAGTTGATTTGCCCACTTCCCTTATCACTTCCTTCCCCTTCTTCAGCCAGCCAGCCAGTATTCACCGAGCACTGACTCTGCTCCAAGCCCTGCCTCGAGCCACGGACAGGTGGGCAGCCACAGCACGCCGTCCACCCTTGTGTTCTTGTCATGGGGAGGGGACAGAGAAGGGGGTCTCCAAAGAGCATTTCTTTCTTCTAGTCCAAACCCCATCCAATGACATGGAGAGGGATCTTTCATTTCCTCTTTAGAGACCCCCCTCTCCCCAGCCTCGGGGTCCCATCTGGACCCCTGCCTTGCTCATTCATGCCTTTAGTCCCCCCTCCCTCCCAGTCCTGCCCTGCACTCATCCCTACCTTTCTTCAAGCCTCAGTTTCTCTCCTGTGAGCACCCTTCTCCAATGGCCTGTGCCTCCTTGAGCCTCCCCATGGGAGCAGATCAAGTGTCCCTCCCGGGAGATTCTTCTAGCGTCTGGTTTCCAGCAAAACTGCTGCACTTGCCTGACCAGGCGGTGGCGCAGTGGATGGAGCGTTGGACTGGGATGCGGAAGACCCAGGTTCGAGACCCCGAGTCGCCAGCTTGAGCGTGGGCTCATCTGGTTTGAGCAAAAATTCACCAGCTTAGACCCAAGGTCGCTGGCTCAAGCAAGGGGTTACTCGGTCTGCTGAAGGCCCGCGGTCAAGGCACATATGAGAAAGCAATCAATGAACAACGAAGGTGTCGCAATGCGCAACGAAAAACTAATGATTGATGCTTCTCATCTCTCCATTCCTGTCTATCCCTCACTCTGACTCTCTCTCTGTCTCTGTAAAAGTAAATAAATAAATAAAATAAAATAAACAACAACAACAACGACAAAAACTGCTGCACTTTAGAGGACTGTCTTGATGACGTGGTGTTGGTGTAACCGGGAAGCAGTTTCTGCCCTGTGTTCACGGACTTTCCACAATTCTGCAGCTGAAATTTGACTCCCCCTCCCCCCACACACACACGCACAACCATGAAGACACAGCTCCCCATTCCTGCCTGTAGACTCCCACATTCACGTGAGCGCCTCCCAACCGACTCGACGCAACCATGTCCGCGAGGATCCGACATCGGGAAGTAATTGAAACAGCTCGTCACTGTCATTGTCCACAGCAAACAGGACGCACTGAGGCAGGCTCATTTATGTCGCCCAGAGGTAACGTGTCCGTGCGGAATCCTCTAATTAGTTTTCGTAATACAGATTGCTATCATTAGGTTTTAAAAATACTGCCCGCTTTCCCGGCTATTAGCTCCCCTCAACTAACTCCTCAATTATGAATGTGTCTGTTTTATAGTCTCCCCACCCCCGCCTTGAACGATCTATCATTCTAAGTAATAATACTGCGGCTGTGTCCTTAACTGGTTCAGGGTCAGGCAGGGGGTCATTTATCTTGTGAGCGGATCTTGTCACACCGGCTCGGCATGGCTAGAGGAGGCTCTACCTTTTAATAAGAGAATCGGGAAATGGAAAAGGCAATGACCCAAGTGAATGTCTCTCCCTTCGGGGTTTCAAGAAATTAGAACCACTCTCTTGGAAAAAAATAATAATAATAATAAGATTGTTACAGACTGTGGATTCTCTCTCCCTAATCTGGACAGTCTATGCCAAATACAATCAAGGCTGGGGGAGATAAAAGGGTTACATGGTGGCTGTCACAGGTGAATGGACGTGACCCGTGGGTTCATTTAATTCACAAAATCTCTTAAAGTGACCCAGGAAATGCCTCCATTAGGAGGATCTCCTGCCAATCCCTAAGAAAAGTCACTAAATAGGACTGTGACCCCACATAGGTCAGGAGTTAATTTTGCAGCAGACGGTGGTCCCTCGTCTATCGCAGGGGTTAGGTTCCAGAACCCTCCCCCCATGAGAGGCGAAAATCCGCGAAGTAGCGACTTTATTTTATTATGTATATATTTTAAGGCTTTATGAACCCCTCCTCACGCTCCTATAAACCTTTCCCACACTGTTATAAACCCTTCCAACACTTGTTTTGCTTATTTTACTGCAGAAATAATTAAAACAATAAATATATAAAAATACCTATGTACCACAAAATCCCGTGACACAGTGAAAAATACTGCGATACAAAATTAGATATATACACAATTTTAAAATCCGCAATACCGTGAACCGCAATACGGCCGACAGACAACTGTCTACGTGGAAACAACTAAAAAAAAATTTCTAAAACAAGCTTTTATCACGCCGCTTTTGAATAACTTTTCTTTTCCTTTTTGAAAAGATTTTATGTGTCGATTTGACAGAGAGAGGAGGTAGCGGAGTGAGAAGTATCGACTCGTCGTTGCTGCCTCCCTTTAGTTCATCGTCTGCTCCTGGCTTGTTGTCTGTGCCTCTTGACCCAGGCAAGCCCAGGGTTTCGAACCGGCAACCTCAGCGTTTCCAGGTCGACGCTTTATCCACTGTGCCAGCCACTCCAGGCCAGGTAGTCGGTGAGAGAGTCTGAGTGTCGCTGAGACCCCCTCGAACTAGACACACGAATGCTTAAAAGAGCGTTGGTGGCAGATACGACGCTTCTGAGAGAGGGTTAGCGATGGGAAAGCCCACGTGTTTCCCAACCTGGGGACTCCGTGTGTGAATGCAGCTGCGCCTGCCCCCGGGGTCCCAGCGGTTCACGTTGGATCCCGTTGAACTTGAGGGCACCGGAAACACAAAGGGATCAAATGTAGCTGGAATGCATCATGATTTACGATAGGATGCAACTGTCCCTCCACTCCACGCTTGCCGTGTTTTAAGAGAAACAACAACAGGAACAACACATGGGTTTTAACCGAAGGGGATGAAGCCCAGAGGTGGCAATGTAGGTGTTTGGATGTCACAGGGGCTTGGAGGCGGGGTGAGGGGTAGTCTGGGGTCCCGGAAGCACAGCTCAGGGATGGATCCAGTCGTCACCAGGCCAGCGAGGCCTTGATGTTCGGACCGCCCCTCTGACTCACTCGAGTCAAACTGTCTTTTCTTGTCTGAGGGCCCCGGGAGACGACCATCTGACCCGCTCACTGAGCTCCCAGCCTGGCTGACCCTCACCTCAAAACCGCAGCCACCCCTGGGGCTGATGGGGAAGGGGTCGTTCCCCGGCCAGGGGACCACCCACCTCTCCAGAAAGATCATTCAAGTGTATTCATTCAGTACCCCCCGCTCGGAACAGGTGTGGGAGGGGAGGAATGAGACGTTCTTAATTGTGGCTGCGCTGGGGATAGAAGCAAATGACAGCCGACTTCCTTAGCCCGATTCCCCGACAAGGTTAATTCAGATGCGCACGGGAGAGGTAGGGAGCGCCTTCTGCGGAGGAATCATTCCTGTCCTCTCCGGGAGAAACTGAAGAGTGCCCACAAGGACGCTGAATTAAGACCCGTTACTTTGGCTCAGTATAAGTTGTTAGGTGACCCACCCTGATGTATCCCTGACGTCACCCCACTCATTCTGGGCAGTGACACACACACACACACACACACACACACACACACACACACACACACCGAGGATTTGACTAAGGTATTCTGTACTTTGCCTGACACAGAGCTCTTACCTGTGTCAGAGTTCTCTGTCAGGCTGGATGGGAGCCTGTGTGTGTGGTTCAGTTCATTCAAACAGCTTTTTACTCTGCTGGGTTTTTGTTGTTATTATTATTATTATTATTGTAAAGAACCTATAATGAGGTTTCCGTGGAAATGCGCTTGGTTTTTTTCCTGACGTGCAGTTCGGTAGATGACTCAGATCACCTGTCCCTTCAGGTGTGACCGAATGCCTAAGCTGGATTCGGAATATCCGGCTCAGTTCGGAGCAGAGCTGATGCTCGGTTTCTTCTACTTGTGTGTCACCGTCGGGGAAGCCGAGCGAAATAGCTTCACGTGGATCAGAGAGCGTGTGGGGGAGGCTGGAGGCTGGGTCTGGACATGGGATGGGTTCCGTCCGTGGCTGGTCAGTCCACCGAGAGAGAGCCAGAAACAAGCCCTCTGAGAGCAGCAGGTCTCCACCCCGGGACGGAGTCTCTAACACTGCACCTCGGTCTCGCTGGGCGGGCGACAGACGACAGCGCCTGGCTCCAGGACCAGGGACAGAAGGCGTCAGGCCCCTTCCGTCTCCTCTCTGTCCCCGGACCTACACAGTCTCAGCTGCTGCTCCCAGTGGGTTTATGAGTAGAGGGTCATAGCCTCCCACAGGCCCACGTCACAAAGCCTTTGTGCCATATTGAGATTTCTGTCTAGCTGTTGGCCATTTCATCAGTTTCTAATTAACATCCTGATCCAAAATATCTTACAGATTTAAAAAAAAAAAAGTCAAAATCAAGTCATACTGATTAGGTCAGGGGTCGGGAACCTATGGCTCGCGAGCCAGATGTGTTTTTTTGTTTTGTTTTGTGTTTTTTTTTTTGTATTTTTCTGAAGCTGGAAACGGGGAGAGACAGTCAGACAGACTCCCGCATGCGCCCGACCAGGATCCACCCGGCACGCCCACCAGGGGCGACGCTCTGCCCACCAGGGGGCGATGCTCTGCCCCTCCGGGGCGTCGCTCTGCCGCGACCAGAGCCACTCTAGCTCCTGGGGCAGAGGCCAAGGAGCCATCCCCAGCGCCCGGGCCATCTTTGCTCCAATGGAGCCTTGGCTGCGGGAGGAGAAGAGAGAGACAGAGAGGAAGGAGGGGGTGGGGGGGGTGGAGAAGCAAATGGGCGCTTCTCCTATGTGCCCTGGCCAGTAATCGAACCCGGGTCCCCCGCACGCCAGGCCGACGCTCTACCGCTGAGCCAACCGGCCAGGGCAGATGTGGCTCTTTTGATGGCTGCATCTGGCTCGCAGACAAATCTTTAATAAAAAAATAACAACGTTAAAAATATAAAACAGGCCCTGGCTGGTTGGCTCAGCGGTAGAGCGTTGGCCTGGCGTGCAGAAGTCCCAGGTTCAATTCCCAGCCAGGGCACACAGGAGAAGCGCCCATCTGCTTCTCCACCCCTACCCCCCTCCTTCCTCTCTGTCTCTCTCTTCCCCTCCCGCAGCCAAGGCTCCATTGGAGCAAAGATGGCCCGGGCGCTGGGGATGCCTCCTTGGCCTCTGCCCCAGACACTAGAGTGGCTCTGCTCGTGACAGAGCGACGCCCCGGAGGGGCAGAGCATCGCCCCCTGGTGGGCAGAGCGTCGCCCCCTGTTGGGCGTGCCGGGTGGATCCCGGTCGGGCGCATGCGGGAGTCTGTCTGACTGTCTCTCCTCATTTCCAGCTTCAGAGAAATACAAAAAACAACAACAACAACAACAACAACAACAAAAAAATATATATATATATATAAAACATGGCCCTGGCTGGTTGGTTCAGTGGTAGAGCGTCGGCCTGGAGTGCGGGAGTCCTGGGTTCGATTCCCGGCCAGGGCACACAGGAGAAGCGCCCATCTGCTTCTCCACCCCTCCCCCTCTCCTTCCTCTCTGTCTCTCTCTTCCCCTCCTGGAGCCAAGGCTCCATTAGAGCAAAGTTGGCCAGGCGCTGAGGATGGCTCTGTGGCCTCCGCCTCAGGCACTAGAATGGCTCTGGTTGCAACAGAGCAACGCCCCAGATGGGCAGAGCATCGCCCCCTGGTGGGCATGCCGGGTGGATCCCAGTCGGGCACATGCGGGAGTCTGTCTGACTGCCTCCCCATTTCCAACCTCAGAAAAATTAAAAAAAAAAAAATATATATATATATAAAACATTCTCATGTATTACAATCCATTCATTTCCTACTGCTCTTGTTCATGGTTGCGGGTGGCTGGAGCCAATCACAGCTGTCCTCCGAGACAACACCAAATTTTTATTGGATAATGTGTAGGTACAGGGTCATCGTATGGCTCTCACGGAATTACATTTTAAAGCATGTGGCGTTCATGGCTCTCTCAGCCAAAAAGGTCCTGACCCCTGGATTAGGTGGTCATCCATCATCGGAGGGGGAAAAGGTGGGTGTAAAAACTGTTGTTTGGCGGAACATCGCGTTTTGAAGGGATTCCAAAGGGGAGCTGTCCAACGGGTCGCAAAGCCGGTCTCCCAGCCGATTTAGCTGGAGAACACTGTGAAATATTGGGCTCAGGGCCTAACCCCAAGACTGACTAAATCAGAATACTCTTTTCTGTTTCCTAGTTTGCTGGTTTCCACTTAGATCTGGATTATTGGCGTTCTTCTGGGCTCGGTTGGGATTTCATTTGTGCTATTTTGAGTTTCTTAATGTGGGAGCTAAGTCACTGACTTGAGACTCCCCTTTTCTAATTTGAGTGTCAGGGGGCCATGCATTCCTCCTGAGCGCTGCTGTGGGGACACCCCCCCCCCCCCAGATTTCAATGTTTGGGTTTCATTTGCATTCATTAAAAAAAGAAAACTAATTTCCTTTTCTATTTCTTTTTGGACCATATGAATGGTGTCCATTTAGATATGTGGCCTTCATTTTCAAAGTGTCTGAGTTAATCCAGATACCTTTCTGGTATTGATTTCAAATTCAATTCCACTGTGGTGAAGGAATATGCTTTGGATAGCCTGAATCCTTTCAAACGTATGAGATTTATTGTACGGCCGAGAATATGGTCTGTATTGGTGTGCGCTTGAATGTGTATTCTGCTATTGTAAGCTGGGGTAGTCTATAAATTAGACCAATTCTGTGCTGTTGGTTTATACGTCTGTGAAAATCTACTTGCTGATTTTTATTTTTATTTTTGTAGTTTTTCTGAAGTTGGAAACTGGGAGGCAGTCAGACAGACTCCCTCATGCGCCTGACCAGGATCCACCCGGCATGCCCACCAGGGGGTGATGCTCTGCCCATCTGGGGTGTTGCTCTGTTGCAACCAGAGCCATTCTAGCACCTGAGGCAGAGGCCACAGAGCCATCCCCAGCGCCCAGGCCAACTTTGCTCCAGTGGAGTCTTGGCTGCGGGAGGGGAAGAGAGAGAGAGAGAAAGGAGAAGGGGAGGGGTGGAGAAGCAGATGGGCACTTCTCGTGCGTGCCCTGGCCGGAAATCGAACCCGGGACTCCTGTACGCCAGGCCGATGCTCTACCACTGAGCCAACTGGCCAGGGCCTCTACTTGCTGATTTTTAAAATCTATTTCTATCTCTATTGAGAGTGGAGTCCTGGAATCTCTGGTAGTAACTATGGATCTGTCTATTTCTGTGTATAACTGCGTCAGTGTTCAAATCGTGAATTTTGAAGCATTGTTATGAGGGAGAAAACATTTAGGATCTTTATGTCCCCTTGATTAACTGACCACTTTTCTTTATGAAATGCATATGTGAACTCTACTGTTATTAAAATAGACACTGATATTAAAACACACTCCATATAGATAGAGAACAGACTGACAGCTGTTCTCAGGTGAGGAGGGGGGAGTATTGGGTAAGGAGGGTAGAGATTGAGCAAAAATAAATGTGTTTAATATGATATAGAGCTTTGCAGTCTTTATAGTTGTCACTGTGTTTACAGTGTATCTCTTGTAGGCAACATAGAGATGGATCTCGCTTTTTAAAAGTCCAATCAAACAATCTCTGCATTTTAACTGGAGTCTTTAGAACGTTTACATTTAATGCGATTACTGATGTGGTTCAATTTAAGTCTGTCATCTTATTTGTCTTCTGTAGATCCCGTTTCTTTACTGTTTGTCTTCCTTTCTTTTTATGGTTCCTTTTTATTTCCTTTGTTTTCTTATTAGCTGCAACCCTTGATTTTGCTTTTTTTTTTTTTTAGTGGTGATGTTAAAGACTTATCAACTGTCTAGTTTACCACTTTACACATAGTATAAGAATGTTGCAATAGTATAGTTCTATGTCTTTCCTCCTAGACTTTATGCTGTTACAGGTAATTTATTTCATATAAATATGTTATAAAGGGCATAATACAATGTTATTATTTTTCTTGAAACAGACAACTATCTCTAAAAAGTGATTAAATTATAAGAGTATAACACACATACATACACATTTACTCATGTCATTCTCATTTCTAGTGCATTTTCTTTCTTTGTATAGATACACATTTTGGTCTTTATCCTTTTCCTTCCAATTGAAAGACTTCCTCTAACTTTTCTTTTAGTATGAGCCTGTCGGTGATACATTTTTTCAGTGTTTGTATGCCCCCAAATAGTTTAATTTTGACTTTCTTTTTCCAACATCCTTATTGAGATATAACTTATGTACCACACATTGCATCCAGTAAAACTGTACAATGTAATGGTTTTCAGATATTCACAAAGTTGTGCAGCTATGATTTACATCCAGAACATTTTCATCACCCCAAAAAGGAGACGGATACCCATTTGTCAGTCCCCCGTTGCTCCTACCTTTGCCCTTTGAGCCCAAGAAACCACGTATCTAATTTCTATTTCTCCTGATTTCTCTTTTCTGAACACTGCATATGAACAGAATCGTGGAATATGTGGCCACTTGTGACTGGCCTTTCTTACGGGATGTTTTTCAGGCTCATGTGTGGGATAGCATGAACCAGTATGGATTTTATTCCTTTTGTTGCTGAAGACACTTCTACTTGTGTGGCTATCTCATATTTTGTTTATTCCTTCATCAATAAATAGCAACAGAATTCAGTTAGGCAATTGTTTTCACTTTGAGCCCCTCTGAATAACGCTGCTCTAAATATGTGTCTATTTTGTATGAATGTGTATGTTCCTTGCTCATAGATCTCCATGTACATAGGAGTGGAATTACCAGGTGATTTCTTTTTTGACCCCATAGCTTTTTTTAGAAGAGTGTTATTTTTCACCTATCTCTACATTTACCATATCTCCCTCTGTTTTTGATCTCTGATGTAAATTCCATTGGGTTTGGAAAACACATTTTGGATGAGTTCAATGCTTTTGCATTTCTCATAGGTGTTTTCACATTTCTCAAGGCCTGTTTTGGGCCCTGGAATGTGCTCTATCTTCTGCCCTCTAGAATGTTCTATGGGCACTTAAGAAAAGTGTGCATTCTACTATTGCCTTTTGGGATGTTTATAGAAGTCTGCTAAGTCTAGTTGTTTTATAGTGTTGTTCACATCTTCTGTCTCCCTGTTGATCTCCTGCCCAGTTCTTCTATTATTGAAGCAGAAAACCAAAAGTCTCCCAAACATTATCTATTGAATTATCTGTTTCTCCTTTTAATTACATCACTTTTTTTTTCTTTATAGAATTTTTTGGCTTTTTTTTTTTTTTTTTTTTTTTTTAGGGATAGAAATATAGTCGTTGCATTTGACAACATTCAGGGATGGGCAGGTGTAGGTTTAACAGTTCTGAGTACGCGAAACACAAGAACTTATTCTTCTTTGTAGTCATCATATAACCTGCCCGTGTTTTTTTTCCCCGTACAGACTAGGATAACATCCGTTTAGATTTCGGAAACAGCAGAGTTAGATGAAGTCAGGCGTGCGAGCTCCCTGCCCTGGAATCGTCTCCACGTGGTGTGCCACCTTCTCTCTCTCCTTTGATTTGTGTCGTCCTCTCTTCTCCTCTCCTTTGTGTCCCTCCACCTTTTCCTTTTTTTTTTTTTTTTTTTGTAAAACAACACACCAACATCCCAAACTTCTCATTGTCATAGTTCACATCTGTCTTCGTTTTTTAGGACCTGAATCTCCTATTTCCATTCCAGGAACCCAAGAGCTGGTCCTTGGCGTCGCTCAGAGCTGCCGGGACGATGAAATCCTTTCTCTTATTTTAAATTTTAATGACAGCAGCACCTCTTTTCGACTTTCTTATCCCTTTCTCTTTTCTTTATTTTTTATTTTAATTTTTTTCTTCTTTTCCAAATGAGAGGAGAGGAGATAAAGAGACAGACTCCCGCATGTGCCACGGCCAGGGCCGATGCTCTGCCCATCTGGGCCATGCTTGCAACCAAGCTATTTTTAGCACCTGAGGCAGAGGCTCCACGGAGCCATCAGCAGCACCCAGGGCCGATGTGCTTGAACCAATGGAGCCATGGCTGTGGGAGAGTAAGAGAGAGAGAGAGAGAGAGAGAGAAACAGGGATGGGTGGAGAAGCAGATGGTTGCTTCTCCTGTGCGTCCTGAGTGGGATTCAAACCCGGGACATCTACACTCTGGGCCAACATTTGACCACTGAGCCAACCAGCCAGAGCCTTCTCTTTCAAAAGTCTTCTTCCTCTTCACGCCGTTCCGCAGAGCCTGGACCTGTGTTTTTACCACAACCTGCCTCCCCCCCCTTGCTTCCAGGAAATACCTCCCCTCTTTTCTTTGTCCTCCCATCACCCTGATTCCTGGCCCTTCAGGGAACTTTCTTTCATGCCCTCCTTCTTATGCCCTTGTCTCACTTTAACAGTGACATTGACATCCGTGGCTTGGACCACCCTCTCCATGTACTGATATATATATTTTCCAACGTCCAGTTCTTAAGCCTAGACCACATCACCACTTAGATCTCCATTTAAAATTTGCTTGTGGCTATTGGAGATGTGGAAGGCTCTACCCCTGATGGTTTCACCGTATATATGCAGAACCGTTCAAAATGGGTCCCCACTGACCTGGTGGACACGACCCATCTCACCCCTCCTGCTTTCAACTGGGGCCAGAACCGTCTGGACATGTTAGTTGCGTCATGAAGCCTGTCCCTGGTTGTTGTCGTTATTGTTGTTGTTTTAAAATCTTCAACATCCAAGTCAAACATGTCATTCTCGCAACAAACTTGTATTTAAGTTTTCCTAACAGCCAGCCTGGCTTCCCAAACGTGTTTCTCCTCCTCTGTGTTTCGTGTGCGCTACACGTCAGCCTAAGACAGAGGGGGTGAGTGATCCCAGTAGGTCTTCATGATTGATGGCTTCTGTGCAGCCGTTCCTGCCGTTTGGATGATCTGGCCAACCTGTTTCTATTGGTACAGGGCTCACTTCAAAGGTCACTCTGTCCCCTCGGGCTTGTGTCTGCAAACCACCGCGAACCCTATGGCACACGGGTCATTTCCAGAGCCCAGATTGCTTTCAATTTTGTCTTCAACTCAGACGTGTCCATTTTATTTTATTATTTTATTTTTTCTGACCTCCCCACAGGCGTCTCAAAGGCGGCCCCTCTCGTGGGCGCTTATTCCTCTTTGGTATCACGTTTTGCCGTCAACGGCTATCCGGTGTTGTGATCCGCTCACGTTAGTTATTGCCTGGCAGCCTCGTGGAAGAGCCGGTCTTTCCTGGGGCTGTTCCTACCTTCACGCAGACTCCACGTCCATGGGCTGCAGGTTCTCCGCGGTGTGAAGAATTCCCTTTAATGTTTCTGACAGCGCTAGCCTGCTGCAAACGCGTTCAGAGTTTGTCCGGCTTGAAGATAACGGTGATTTCTCCTGGATCTTCAAAGACTATTTGTCTCCCCCCCCCCCCCCCCAGATGTAGAATAATAACAGGTTAATTTTGGTTTGTTTGTTTTCCTTTTGGTACTTTAACAATCTTGAGTTATTGTTTTCGGGCCTCCATTAATAATTTCTCAGGATGCGTCAGCTCTGGTGTTCTCTCTGTCCTGTCTGCAATCTACTTATATTTGACTACACTTAATATTTTCTCTCTCAGGCCCTGGCTGGTTGGTTCAGTGGTAGAGCATTGGCCTGGCGTGTGGAAGTCCCAGGTTCGATTTCCGGCCAGGGCACACAGGAGAAGCGCCCATCTGCTTCTCCACCCCTCCCCCTCTCCTTCCTCTCTGTCTCTCTTCCCCTCCCACAGCCAAGGCTCCATTGGAGCAAAGATGGCCCGGGCGCTGGGGATGGCTCCTTGGCCTCTGCCCCAGGTGCTAGAATGGCACCGGAGGGGCAGAGCATCGCCCCCTGGTGGGCAGAGCATCGCCCCTGGTGGGCGTGCCGAGTGGATCCTGGTCGGGGCCATGCGGGAGTCTGTCTGACTGTCTCTCCCTGTTTCCGGCTTCAGAAAAATACAAAAAAAAAAAAAAAAAGAAAGAAAAATTTTCTCTCTTTTTTTGTGACAGAGACAGAGATAGGGACAGATAGAGACAGACAGACAGGAAGGGAGAGAGACGAGAAGCATCAATTCTTCGTGGCGGCACCTTAGTTGTTCGTTGATTGCTTTCTCATATGTGCCTTGACTGGCCGGCTACAGCCGAGTGAGTGACCCCTTGCTCAAGCCAGCGACCCCTCGCTTAAGCCAGCAACTTCAGGGTTTTGAACCTGGGTCCTTCGCATCCCAGTCCAGCGCTCTATCCACTGTGCTACTGCCTGGTCAGGCTCGTTTATTTTTTTTTCTTTACTTACTCCTTTGTAGTTTGATAATGACACACAGAGGTCTAGTTCTCTTTGCGTTTGTGAGTATTGGACTTTGAGGAATAAGTAGCTTAGATCTGTGGTTTGGTGTCTTCCATCCACTTTTGGGAAATTCTTGACTATTTTCTCTTCATATATATTGTTTTCCACCCTCCCATCTCTCTTCCTGAGACTCATGGCTATATCAATGACGTGGGTTCTCTGGGGTATAGTGGCTGTGGGGAGGGGGTGAGATCCACTCTATTCAAGGTCAGCTCCCATCCTCACACCATAGTCACTGTATCTCAGTGGCTCAATTTATTTAGCCCCTTTGTAGCACTCATCATGTCTGCATATTGATTGGTTACTGGTTGCACATCTGTCTAAGGGGGAGTGTTATGTCTTGGTTATTGTGTATTCTCTGCTCCTAGAAGGATTTGTGGTTCTAAACTTCAACAGGTGTTCTTATTCTTACTGATTTTTAGAGAGAGAGAGACGGTGGAGGAGAGACAGAGAGAAAGATAAAGTTTTGTGGGCACAAGCCTGTGTGTGTGTGTGTGTGTGTGTGTGTGTGTGTGTGTGTGTGTGTTTATCCCAAACTCTTCTCTCTTAAGACACCTTTCACACTATTTCACATAATCCTCATCGGGCACTTTCTACTTCAAGTTGTTGAGGCTTCATGTCAGCGGGACCATTTCTTAGTTTAATGCGATGAAAAATTCTGGAAACCTAACGTCTGATAAATACCACAAAACAACCAGAAGAGTCTCTCGCAAAGAGTCAGACCCTCCATTGTCGGATTTGGCACGCACCTGCGTGACCTCGCCGGACTTCCTGCGTTGTTCGGAGAGAGTGTTTTCTGAGTCCAGTTAAGTCAAAGAAAGACGTTGCTTACTATTCATAGTAGTCAGCAAAGTTCCATCTAAAACGAAGAATGGTTCTTCTATGAACCCATACGCGCTGTAGATGCAGCACCTAGAGTCCGTTGGGGGTGTTTCCCCAAAATGCCAGCGGCCCTTGGAAGCTCACGTGACTTGATTGCACCGACAGGTGTTGAGTCGTTGGCTCAGGCTCACGGTTATCGTTTCTGTTCTCCTGGGGGTCTCGAACACACGGCTCAGCCACACACCACTGGATAGGCAGTTTCACATGAGACCGTGAACTTGGAAGTGCCATTCAGGGTCCCAAAAGGGAGGGACTTATGCAGAAGTCCATTTGTGAATGATGGTTGTATAACAAACCTGATGGGCCCTCATCAGAATTGCAGACATCGTCACTCTCGTCTCCGTAGGGAACAGTCCACTTTGCGGGCAGAGGTTCAGGGGGTCTTGTGCATATTTCTCCAGGGTAGAAATATTCTGAAATCAGCACCGTCCTGGCCATGACCACATGCTGAGTGCTGAGGAAGAGAGTCCGGGTCTGGACTCAGAGGTCCTCATCCTAGCCAACTTCCTCTTTGGTCTCTCCAATTCCACAGCTGATGAGGAGAGAGAAACCTGTTTTCTTGAAGGCAAAATGGACCAGTGTTTGACTCTAATGCACAATATTAGATACTGCAATTTCTCGCTATATGCATGTCATGCCCTCATCGCTGGAACAGTATTACCTTGACTTAGTAAAGTGCTATTCTTTTCCGAGTTAGAGGGTTTTAAGACTGTGGTATGCATGTCACACACCTCAATTACAATGATAGTAATGATCACTATTTCCTACCTTCCTTGGCTGTGTGTGGTCTCCCAATCTTTGCTTTGGAAGGATAGAGAGGCAGCCAGGTGATGGGTAAATAACTCGCGCCATCGCTGATACAATAGCAAAAAACATTGACACGGAATTACTCATCCAGTCACTTATATTTTGTTTTTTTTTTCTTTTCCCATTTTCTTCACCATCAGGAATCAGCCTCACGCATGCCACACAGAATAGCCTTATAGTCGTTTCTCAAAGAAACGGCCCATTGTCTGAGAACTTAATTAAATTCGAGGAAGGCTCTCTCACCCCCTGAGATCTTTAGATAAGAAAGACAGGTGAGAGATTTGAATGGTAATGACAATCCAAGTCCCAAAGGAAGGCCCCGCCCTCTCTAACAGACCCCGAAGGGGCTGGTGCCTATGTCAAAGGCTTGGAGAGAGGCTTTGCTCAGTTTCCGGGGCACAAGGAATGAACCCACATGTGTTTTTCTCTGCAGTGAAACCGACCGTCATCGACGTCGACATCTACGTTAACAGCATCGGTCCTGTGTCTTCAATAAACATGGTAAGAAGTTGTTATTATTATTATTATTATTATTTCCGATCCGACGGACTTTGATTCACTTCTCGCTCCCAGTCTTGTTGTGGGTGCCTGGTCGCGGTTTATCACCCACCATTGCGTCCTTCAATCTGTGGCGGGTCCCGGGGTCCTTTGTCGGCACAAACCGTCGCTTTGATGAGCACAGCTGTGCCCGCCCACGGCCTGGCTTCGCAGGCGGGCGCCCGAAGTTTTCGTGTCCTAATGAACTCTGCAGATCGGACACGCGTGGTCACGACTCCGTGTCGGCCACGCGTGGCCAAGCTCCGTGGAGAGACAAGTCCCTTTGGTGGCGAGGTCCTCCTGGATTGAATAAGGAGAAGGGAAATTGGTCGGCACCGGGGACACTCCGGTGGCGACGCCCGGGTTGACCGCATTTCAGATGCACACGTTGCCGGCGTCCATTCCTCACAGCAGTTTTCAGCTACTGGAGAGCCAGGGTCGGGCTGGGTTTTCAAAGAAATGAACCAGGAATGATATTGGATTTGCTCCCAGGCAGCCACCAACTTCACTGACGGGGGGGGGCAGGGGGAGGGCGTGAACCTGTTTTCGGGCTGAAGAGGAGGTCAGACGGATGACCCCCCATCTTGGAGACAACCCTGAATCATCTACTTTGTCTTTATCTGGATCTATTAGGTTGTAACCAGAAGTCGTCTTGCTAAATGTTTTGAACCAGGGAAGAATGTAATTTGTGGAACTGAGGGACAGAAAGATGAGGGAGTTGGAGGGACAGGGGCTCAAACAGGTGAATCGAGGACAGCTTGTTTATAATTAGTAGAGTGATAGCACAGTTGATTGGGGGGAGGGCAAGGTGACTCCCTGGGGGGCTCCATTGGGAGATATGGGGGCAGGAAGGGAGGTCCCTGGAGCCTGGGAAGAGGCTCTGGCACAGGGCACAGCAAGGGGACCGGCAGAGGGACCCTGTGCCCACACGAGGGACCTCCCCACTGGTCCTGGAGTTAGGGGCTGTGCCTCTCCTGTGCCCACTACTTTACTGAGGGTGCGGATACCCAGTCTCTCTCCCCCTAAGAGGAGTTGTGACGTGGTATGAGACACAGTCATCTTGGGGAGTTGTGACATATTAGACACAGTCATCTTGAGGAGTTGTGACGTGGTATGAGACACAGTCATCCTGAGGAGTTGTGACGTATTAGACACCGTCATCCTGAGGAGTTGTGACGTAGTATGAGACACAGTCATCTTGAGGAGTTGTGACGTGGTATGAGACACAGTCATCTTGAGGAGTTGTGACGTGGTGTAAGACACAGTCATCTTGAGGAGTTGTGACGTGGTATGAGACACAGTCATCTTGGGGAGTTGTGACGTATTAGACACCGTCATCCTGAGGAGTTGTGTCGTGGCATAAGACACAGTCATCCTGAGGAGTTGTGACGTGGCATAAGACACAGTCATCTTGAGGAGTTGTGACGTGGCATAAGACACAGTCATCTTGAGGAGTTGTGACGTGGCATAAGACACAGTCATCCTGAGGAGTTGTGACGTGGTATAAGACACAGTCATCCTGAGGAGTTGTGACGTGGTATAAGACACAGTCATCCTGAGGAGTTGTGACGTGGTGTAAGACACAGTCATCCTGAGGAGCTGTGACGTATTAGACACCATCATCTTGAGGAGTTGTGACGTGGTATAAGACACAGTCATCCTGAGGAGTTGTGACGTGGTATAAGACACAGTCATCCTGAGGAGTTGTGACGTGGTATTAGACACAGTCATCCTGAGGAGTTGTGACGTGGTATAAGACACAGTCATCTTGAGGAGTTGTGACGTGGTATTAGACACAGTCATCCTGAGGCGTTGTGACGTGGTATAAGACACAGTCATCTTGAGGAGTTGTGACGTGATATTAGACACAGTCATCCTGAGGAGTTGTGACATGGTATAAGACACAGTCATCCTGAGGAGTTGTGACGTGGCTCGTGAGCCACAGTTTGCCAACCACTGATTTAGAGCCACACACGTGGTTGGCGGGGATAGCCGCACAGAGGGTTGCAGAGATCCCAGGATGGGGGTGTCGTCAGTCATGGACTGAGACAAATCCAGACTCCGATTGTGACTCCCAGTGATCAAACATCGGGCTTCCTGTCTCCCGTGTTTGAAACATGGGCACAGGGAAACACCCGTCCTGTCAACTGAGACCATCTGCAGACATTGCACCATGTAGACGGATATATATATTTAGTTCAGTGGCTGATGGGTGCTTCCCGCGAGAACAGTACATTGAAAGGGTGACAGGAATGTGTGAATTATCCAACACGAGAAGAGAAGGGTGCGCGGGAGTCTTCGTTGGGAGAGGAGAGGGCCCGGGGGAGGGGTTGAAAGGCAGGGAGTCAGGGGTGGCCTTGTCACCCTGTGACACCAGGGACACTGTTGTTAAACCCTGTGACAGACGGGTCCACGGTGGGTCAGTGAGGTAATGACCCCCAGGGCTTTCGATGCTTCGACGGGTGCCGAGTAAGACCTGTTTTAAGTGAGTCTCTCTGCTGTTCTGTGATGGGCATTTTTCAAAACAGGAGGTTCCGCAGAGGAAAGAAGGTTGAAATGTAATTTGCAGTCGTTCTGACACCGGTGGGTTACGCAGGTTCGTACATGAGACTCCGTCTCTGTAACGGGCACAAACCCAAACTAACTTCCGCTCTGCTGGGGGGGGGGCGCACGAGGAGGTCACTGCTTTGTGTCCAGGTCACTGCTTTGTGTCCTCTGGGGAAAGAGTGCCTTTGCCCGGGCCATTTCCTTCTCCGTACGCTCCTGAAACGCCGTCTCCTTGCTCCTGGGAGCTGTGGTGTTGGCTTTGGATGTGAAGGGTCCATTGGTACGAAGACTAATGTGGACTGTTCGAGACGGAACTCAGGAGAACCAGTTCTAAAACTGTTATTTTTCTGATGACATGATTTGCATGTTTACCAAACTAAAAGGGGACAGTGAAACACTTAGATAATGATAGAGGTCATTAAAGGTGTGAGAGTGAAGAGAAAGAGGGCTCTCAAAAGTCATTCAGAAAAAAATGTCATCATCTCAGAAGTGTTGGGAGAAAAAGGATTTAAAGAAAAAAATTTACAAGACAAGCCCTGGCTGGTGGTGCAGTGGAAAGAGCGTCATCTGAGAGAGTTGTGGTTGCTGGTTGGATCTCGGGGTCACTGGGTTGATCCCAAGGGCGCCAATCTTAGCCTTAGTCAGGGCACATACAAGAAGCAATCAATGAGCGCACAACTGAAGCGAAACAATGAGTTGATACTTCTCTCTCTCTCTCTTCCCTACCCTCTTCTTCCTTCTCTCAAAAGCAAAAACAAAAAAACATAAGACAAGATTCACTCACAGAAAATTAAAATGCAAAACAATGATTACATCCGTCATCAAAGACGGTGACTAACACGTATATCGTGAGAACCTTCTCTGGGCTGGGCAATTGTTTTAGGTACTGATATAAAAACGAACAGCCCAGGTTCAGTGGGAACTGGCAGAGATGTTCTCAGAGGGAGAGGCTACAGGTATGGCGTATTTCCAGGACTGGCGGGAGAATAGAGCGGGGGTCTGTGGAGAGGCATTTGGAGTAGCCCCCCCACCCACCCAGAAGTACCTCCCGCCACGTCTATGGACACGTCACATGCGGGAGCCCCTGAGCCCCCCACGTTGCCATTCATTGCCCTCAGAAAACCAGCAGGCGAGCAAGATGGCAGATGTGGACACATGAGCTTCTGTCATAATTGCCATGTTACACGGTGGGTCATCAAGGATGGGCGTGGCACTTCATTCTGACTCTGGCTCAGGTGTAAGACTCTGACCAAGAGAAAGCACATTAGAGCACCCAGTTCCGGGGTGTGCACGTGCTCGGACCGTCCTCAAGCAAGGACGCCACACACGTGTTCATTTTCCCCTGTTTCCGGACTCTGTGCTCTTCCTGCTTACTTGTCAAAAGGCTGGGGCTCCCGAGACAGAGTCTAGACTAGAAGGTGCTCTTCTGAGGCCATTCTGAGACCAGATGGACAAACCAGGTCTCGTGTGACAGGATTCAGCACTTGACTCCATCCATGTCTTTGGTGACCAGCCGTCCAGCTGGGGTGCTTCCGAAGGGCAGTTCTGCGTCCCCCATGGGAATGCGGGGACGCGAGCTGATCCCCGAAAGGACGCTTCGCCCCAGTGACCGAGAACGTCAACAGCGACGTTTTTGAACTGGGTCCTTTGCGCAAGCTGGCTCAGGAGACGTCATCTGACACGTGGTTTTCACAGGATTTAACACCGTCCCTGCTCTTCCAGGAGACCATGATTTCCTGAATCCAACGAGCAGGAAGGCTTCAATCCTACATTCATGCATACTTTGGGTTTGCAGGAGAAAATGTCAAGTGAGAAAGAACTCGAACGTCCGAGATTTATGGAAACAAGAGAATTCCAGGGCACATGGCGCGGTCTCCTCCGCAGTTTGCTCACTTACCCGAGTTCACAGGGCTGCCTGGGGCGCCGGGATGGAGGTGGGGCGTCCTGGTCACTGGGGCGTGTCCTTCCTGACACCGTGTTCACAGGGCTGCCTGGGGCGCCGGGATGGAGGTGGGGCGTCCTGGTCACCAGGGCGTGTCCTTCCTGACACCGTGTTCACAGGGCTGCCTGGGGCGCCGGGATGGAGGCGGGGCGTCCTGGTCACGGGCACGTCCTTCCTGACACCGTGTTCACAGGGCTGCCTGGGGCGCCGGGATGGAGGTGGGGCGTCCTGGTCACCAGGGCGTGTCCTTCCTGACACCGTGTTCACAGGGCTGCCTGGGGCGCCGGGACGGAGGCGGGGCGTCCTGGTCACCAGGGCGTGTCTGTCCTTCCTGACACCGTGTTCACAGGGCTGCCTGGGGCGCTGGGATGGAGGCGGGGTCACCAGAGCACGTCCTTCCTGACACTGTGTTCACAGGGCTGCCTGGGGCACCGGGATGGAGGCGGGGCGTCCTGGTCACCGGGGCGTGTCCTTCCTGACACTGTGTTCACAGGGCTGCCTGGGGCACCGGGATGGAGGCGGGGCGTCCTGGTCACCGGGGCGTGTCCTTCCTGACACTGTGTTCACAGGGCTGCCTGGGGCGCCGGGATTGAGGCGGGGCGTTCTGGTCACCGGGGCGTGTCCTTCCTGACACCGTGTTCACAGGGCTGCCTGGGACGCAGGGATGGAGGCGGGGCGTCCTGGTCACCGGGGCGTGTCCTTCCTGACACCGTGTTCACAGGGCTGCCTGGGGCGCCGGGATGGAGGCGGGGCGTCCTGGTCACCGGGGCGTGTCCTTCCTGACACCTTGTTCACAGGGCTGCCTGGGACGCAGGGATGGAGGCGGGGCGTCCTGGTCACTGGGGCGTGTCCTTCCTGACACCGTGTTCACAGGGCTGCCTGGGACGCAGGGATGGAGGCGGGGTGTCCTGGTCACCGGGGTGTGTCCTTCCTGACACCTGTTCACAGGGCTGCCTGGGGGCAGGGATGGAGGTGGGGCGTCCTGGTCACCAGGGCGTGTCCTTCCTGACACCTGTTCACAGGGCTGCCTGGGGGCAGGGATGGAGGCGGAGCGTCCTGGTCACCAGGGCGTGTCCTTCCTGACACCGTGTCACAGGGCTGCCTGGGGCGCAGGGATGGAGATGGGGCGTCCTGGTCACCAGGGCGTGTCCTTCCTGACACCGTGTTCACAGGGCTGCCTGGGGCGCCGGGATTGAGGCGGGGCGTTCTGGTCACCGGGGCGTGTCCTTCCTGACACCGTATTCACAGGGCTGCCTGGGGCGCAGGGATGGAGGCGGGGCGTCCTGGTCACCGGGGCGTGTCCTTCCTGACACCGTGTTCACAGGGCTGCCTGGGGCGCAGGGATGGAGGCGGGGCGTCCTGGTCACCGGGGCGTGTCCTTCCTGACACCTTGTTCACAGGGCTGCCTGGGGCGCAGGGATGGAGGCGGGGCGTCCTGGTCACCGGGGCGTGTCCTTCCTGACACCGTGTTCACAGGGCTGCCTGGGGCGCAGGGATGGAGGCGGGGCGTCCTGGTCACCAGGGCGTGTCCTTCCTGACACCGTGTTCACAGGGCTGCCTGGGGCCCCGGGACGGAGGCGGGGCGTCCTGGTCACCAGAGCACGTCCTTCCTGACACCGTGTTCACAGGGCTGCCTGGGGCGCCGGGACGGAGGCGGGGCGTCCTGGTCACTGGGGTGTGTCCTTCCTGACACCGTGTTCACAGGGCTGCCTGGGGCGCCGGGACGGAGGTGGAGCGTCCTGGTCACTGGGGTGTGTCCTTCCTGACACCGTGTTCACAGGGCTGCCTGGGGCGCCGGGACGGAGGCGGGGCGTTCTGGTCACTGGGGTGTGTCCTTCCTGACACCGTGTTCACAGGGCTGCCTGGGGCGCCGGGACGGAGGTGGAGCGTCCTGGTCACTGGGGTGTGTCCTTCCTGACACCGTGTTCACAGGGCTGCCTGGGGCGCCGGGACGGAGGCGGGGCGTTCTGGTCACCAGGGCATGTCCTTCCTGACACTCTCGAATAAAACATGGTGATGTCATAAAGGAATTTTACCGCGGAGTTGTCCTTTGGGAACATACCGTGCTGGTTGGTAGACGGAAGACAATGGCGTTCAACCCACGTGCCGTTGAATCAAAACGTAGAAAGCCGAGCTCACTTGCCCGAAAGAAGCCCCAGGGACAAAGTGAGAAGGAGGAGCCACCTGGCACGGAAGCCTCAGCGTCCAGCGCCCTTCGGGACTCCAGGAGGGGCTCTGCTCTGCCCCGTTCGACCAGGCTGGTGGCAGAACCTGAGTGTGTCTCCTGAGGTCACCTGGGAAGCTGTGTATTCCTCCTGCTCTTCAGTGGTGGTGGGGGGGTGTCTCCAAAGTGGGAGGGGGCGGGCAGACTTGGACGCGTCCGTGGACTCCGAGCAGCGGGCACTGGTCCGCCCCGTCTGCGGAGACACCTTTGGAGCCTCAAGCTCCTGCCTGACTGGATTCCTATGCTGACTCACAGTGGCGAGGAGAACATCAGACCATGTGGATCTCAAATGCGCCCAGAGGAGGACGAGGAAAGTGTCCGTCTCTCCCGGGAAGTCCAGGCTCGCGGTACGTTCGCCCCGCGCCCGAGAACAGAGCAGATGGTGACAACAGTCCGTGTCCCAGCTCCGCTCGGAGGGAGGACAGATGGCGGAATCTGACAGAAGAACCGTGGCTCGCAGATGTTGGCTTACTCTTCTTTTTACGTTGCGGGCGCACCCTGGAGGGCGGACACTCAGCAGGGGGTCTTTGTCCATTTGAATGAGCTTTGAGAAACTGATGGAACGGGAAGTGAGCAGTGCTCTGCTCACCCGGAAGTCACAGGCATCCCTGAGTTGGGGGAATGAACTTGTCGCGGTGCAAGCTTTCTGGGGGAGGCAGCCCGTTTCCGGCCCCTGTTCTGATCCGTGGCTCTCTGGCTGTCACCTTTGCCCAACGCCTGGTGTAAAGGCGAATCACACAAAGCAGAAGGGGTTTGCGCCGTACACATAGTGTCCACTCTGCAGGCGACAGTGTCCCACCTCTGTCTGAAGATGAAGTGAGATTGTGGCACTAGCAGGTGGCACCGCAGAGAGGACAAGTGTCTGCACCCCTCACCCGGTGTGAGTGCGGGTGCCGCCCGGCCAAGACGTGCTCTTCTATCTTTATTACTGTTTTTCTCAAGTATCTGTATTTTCCTGGCCCTAACGCTCGGCCATCCCTAGGACCTCTGTGCGGCCGGAGCTTACGGGAGGAACCGTAGTGTCCTCCTCGCTAGGTTTCTCCCCAGACACGTCTGAACAAGTACTGTTGTGTTGATTCCTCATCGTTGCACAGTGAGATGCTAACCTATTGGCAGTCCATCGTGGCTCCACGCCAGGGGACGAAGAACGGTGGGGATGACATCCTATTTCAGCGTGTACCTGCCTGCGCATGGCATTCGGGAGAATTGAAAGTCCAGTTGGTGTAGACACTCCCAGTATTGAGCTGTCGCAGTCATGAACTTGCAGGAGAGGAGAAGGTGGACTAGTTTACCCTTCTTTCGTGAACTGACACCCTCTTCTGTGCCTTGGGTTCCACGCGTTCTCAGGTGCGGAGCCCGGCACCTGGGCACCTGGGCACCCGGGCGGGCTGGTCCTGCGGAGCTGTGGCAGGCTGCGCTGGGAGACGGCTCGTTGGCGAACACCTGGCTGCCCTTTGGGCTTTTAGCACAGATAGACCCTGCGGGCGCCATATGTTGCAAAACAGTCCCTTCCAGCAGGGACCCAACTCAGTTGCAGGAGGTCCCCGCGGTTTCTAGAATATCGACGGATCCGTGCGTTACAGACCGCGCCACACGGTGAGCTCTTTGGGGAATGACTCCACGTTGAGTGTTCGCTGCTGGGGAGGCGACGCACAAACTCTTCCCAATGCGCACCAGCCCCCAGGGCGCGTCGGGTGGCGAAGAAGCAGAGAAGCCCGTGCTACGAGGAGTCACACACACACCGCGGGCTGCCGGGAGGTGAGGAAGGGGACTTCCTCCCTTTCTCTGCAAGCTCCACTCGGCCCATCTCAGTGCTTGGTGCGCTCGGAAGTAGACGGATTCAGAAGCCCCCACGCGCCCTGCTCTGTGAAGAGACTGCCTCCTGAGATCTGGTTTTTATATTTCTCTCCTCAGCTCTCTCTCCCGACGCCAGTGGTTCTGACTGCAGTTCCGTCGGTTCTCCCGGGTGGTCCGAGTAGGGTGCTGGGTCTCTAAGGAAGCCACGGAGGGGCCGGAGGGCCGTGCATATCCTATGGTGTACTTACTGAGGCAGGAGGCAAAGGTGTCCGCACACCACTCAGACGAGGGGAGCCATAAATAAAGCATTTAGAGTTTTAATAGACAGGAGCGATAGTGCTAGGACCCAGGGACACGGGTGTGTGTGTGTGTGTGTGTGTGTGTGTGTGTGTGCGAAAGTTGGTTGACTGTTGCTCGTGTGGAAAAACCACGCAATAATTAATAAATAAGAATATGAGAATAAACTCTGGTTTTTTTCATACCCACGGCTGTCAAACCTACTTTTGCCTGCCCCGGTCTGCGAGGAATGAGGCCCCGTGCTATTCCTGCCCCGTGTTTCATTAATAGCTCCCGTCTCCATAAAGGTCAACAACACTCTGTGGACCAGCGGGTCCCTCACGGAAGCCCCAAGAGGTCAGTGACAGTGACACGCCATGTCTTTTTTCTCCTGCCACATCCTGGGGCTGGGCGGGCGGGCAGGTTCTGAATTCCAGCCATCGAACTAAGTAGGTAGGGCTTTTATTAAGTCTATGATAAAGCAATACTCCATTCGGGTAACAGTGCCGCTGTTGCTTTGTTGTTAAAATTAAACACCAGATGTGACCCTACCGCCAGAAACCAAACTGTGTGGCCGTAGAAACACCCCCAGCCACATGGAGACTCTCTGGGTCACGATCACAGCTTTTCCCCAAGTTCAGTCCTTCTGCGTTGTCATGGGCTCACGTGCTGGTCCCGTGAGGCACCGCACGTCTGATCTGATCGCTTCCAGCTTCGAGGAAAATGCTCAGATTGGTTTGTGGGACCCATGTCCCTGTCTTCTCTCTCTTCCTGCCTCCCTGTCTCAACCAAAATAAATACATAAAATAAAAAAAAATAAAGTGAGGCCCTAGCTTGCTAGCTCGGCGGTAGAGCGTTGGCCCAGCGTGCAGGAGTCCCGGGTTCGACTCCCAGCCAGGGCACATAGGAGAAGCGCCCATCTGCTTCTCCACCCTTCCCCCTCTCCTTCCTCTCTGTCTCTCTCTTCCCCTCCTGCAGCCAAGGCTCCATTGGAGCAAAGTTGGCCCGGGCGCTGAGGACAGGTCCATGGCCTCTGCCTCAGGTGCTAAAATGGCTCTGGATGCAACAGAGCGATGCCCCAGATGGACAGAGCATCACCCCCTGGTGGTACCTGTTAAGATAGATCTAGTTGGAACCCCCTTCGACTTGAAGTCTTCCTTACATGACTTTTCTTAACTATACGGTGTGTTTTCCCCAGTGTGTGAAAAAAATAATCTTTATCATGTACTGCTTGTTGAAAAGGGGTCTTTCCTGATGGCTAGTCTTTTGTTTTTTTGTTGTTGTTTTTTTTTTAGCAAAAAATTCACTCATATGGGTGTCAACATAAGAAATGTCCAAACCTGTAAGAATTTTCATGAGCTTTTTTTGTAACTAAACTGTTGACAATGGCTGGGGAAGCAAAATCTCACCAGATTGAGAAAACACTCCAGAAAACGGTGGTTTCGGCACTTATTTTTATACATCAGAGTCGAAGGGGAAGACGGGTGGATGGGGGTCCATGAGCCCTCTCGGTGAGAGATTAGGGAGACCAGAGAAAGCAAAGCAGGAGATCTTTGGGGTAGATAAAAAGCAAACTGTCGGTCTGACCTGTGGTGGCGCAGTGGATAAAGCGTCGAACCTGGAAATGCTGAGGTCGCCGGTTCGAAACCCTGGGCTTTCCTGGTCAAGGCACATATGGGAGCTGATGCTTCCAGTTCCTCCCCCCTTCTCTCTCTCTGTCTCTCCTCTCTCTCTCTCCCTCTGTCTCTCCCTCTCCTCTCTAAAATGAATAAACTTAAAAAAAAAAAAAAAGCGAACTGTCCAGACACACACTTTTTTTACACAGACGGTAAAGGGGGCTCAAAGGGTGGCTAACAATTAACTTGATAACAGTGAGGGGGTTTGTTGCTTTCTGCTCTGGTGGGGGGTGGGGGGTCATGCCCCTGAGAGGGCTGGAAAAGAGATCACCCTTACATTTCAAAAGCATGTTATCAGGTACGTTATTGTAGATGCAAAAGACAGCAGACCGGCTCGATTCAGGTGAGCATGGACTTTTGTTAGAGAAGAACACTTCCCTAGGACAGGATGACCCACCGAGGACTGCGTTTCGCTAGACAGTTTTCATTTCAGACCGTCCTGGGTGGTGGCTACCGTGTAGGTCTCTGAGCTGGTCAGGTTCAGCACGCCCCCCTTCCCCCCACACACACACCTTAGGTATTGTC